>NC_135819.1:13186342-13334221 GCF_964213995.1 Mustelus asterias | reverse complement strand
GTGACCAGAACAATGTGGAGGCTATGGAGAGAATGCAAAGAAGGTTCACCAGGATGTTGCCTGGTCTCGAGGGTGTTGGCTATGAGGAGAGGTTGAATAAACGAGGATTGTTTTCACTGGAAAGACGGAGGCTGAGGGGAGACCTGATAGAGGTCTACAAAATGATGAGAGGCACAGACAGGGTGGATAGTCAGAGGTTTTTTCCCCAGGGTGGAAGTGTCAATTGCAAGGGGGGGCACAGGTTCAAGGTGAGAGGGGGAAAGTTTAAGGGAGATGTGTGGGGGAAGTTTTCACGCGGAGAGTGGTGGGTGCCTGGAACGCGCTGCCAGAGGAGGTGGTGGAAGCAGGCACATTAGCAACATTTAAGAGGCATTTGGATGGGTCCATGAGTAGGGAGGGAATAGAGGGATACGGACCGAGTAAGGGCAGAATGTTTTTTAGTTTAGTTAGGGTCTCATGATCAGCACGGGCTTGGAGGGCCGAAGGGCCTGTTCCTGTGCTGTACTTGTCTTTGTTCTTTATGATATAAATCCAGAAATTACTATTGGCAATGCTAATTGTATAAAAAGTACCCTGATCAAAAACAGAAAAAAATAGCAAATTCAGATCCAGTAACCATTGAGATTCCTGACCTTGCAATGTTTCCCTTTTTGAGAAATGAGCTAAATTTAAATTGTTAGATGAATAAATAATTTAAATTTTACAACTGTTATTTTAATATTCTCTACATTCTTACCTTTTTTACAACTGTCAGGTTAGGTTTAGGATGGCACAGTGGTTAGCACTGCTGCCTCACAGCATCAGGGACCCGGGTTCAATTCCAGCCTCGGGTCACTGTATGTGCAGAGTCTGCACGTTTTCCCCATGTCTGCGTGGGTTTCCTCCGCTTTCCTCCCACAGTCCAAAGATGTATAGGTTAGATGGATTGGCCATGCTAAATTGCCCCTTAGTATCCGAAGATGTGTAGGTTAGGTGGATTGGCCATGCTAAATTGCCCCTTAGTGTCCAAAGATGTATAGGTTAGGTGGATTGGCCATGCTAAATTGCCCCTGAGTGTCCAAGATGTGTAGGTTAGGTGGATTGGCCATGTTAAATTGCCCCTGAGTGTCCAAGATGTGTAGGTTAGGTGGATTGGCCGTGCTAAATTGCCCCTTAGTGTCCAAGATGTGTAGGTTAGATGGATTGACCATGGTAAATTGCCCCTTGGTGTCCAAAGATATGTAGGTTAGGGGGATTAGTGGGGTAAAGATGTAGGGTTACGGTGATAGGGCCTGGGTGGAATTGTTGTTAGTGCAGCTCAAAGGGCCGAATGGCCTTCTCTTGTACTGTAGGGATTCTATGGATCGATGGTTCTCTGGTCCTGCGTTAATCTCCTATTTTCCGATTCATGTACACATCCAGATGCCTCTTAAAAGTTGTTCATGTGCCTGATTCCATTTTCTTTTCAATTATCTTAACTCTTTCCTTCTCATCTTAATCTCCATTCAGAAGATGTCAGACGAAGTTGCCTGAATTTTATGGCAGGCCCGCCCGGAATCAGGGCAGGCGAGGCTCGCGGAACGGCATTCTGCGCTGACCTCGGGTGGGATCTGACGAGCCCCGGGGCGGACGAGGTGGTAAAATTCCAGCAGGTCAGCGCGATAGCCTTACGAATACTCGCCTGTATCATAATATTCGTAAATCCTGATCGAAGCTGGTTGAATCAGTCCCACTTTGAACAACTGATGTACTCTAAATCCAAAGCAAGTCTCTTCTGTATGTGAAACCTGTTTGTCATTGAAAAGGGGGCAATCAGAACACAGTTAATAAATTAAAGATTAGCCGGAAGGATTCATCTGCTTGGGTAAAGAAGAAAATGATGCAGCAACATCAGAGATATAATTCACCTGGAGATACTCATCAATGGTTTGACTCAAAGGTGTGAAAGACTAATAAAACTTCACACTATGCAGGCATGGTCCAAAAGTGCAACTGAAAACTATTTCAAAATGATGATTAATTCAGTCCAAAGTGGATTCCAATCTTGACAAAATGCTCTCTGAATTGAGAAACCTGTGTCAGAATTCTCAGTGTGGTGAAGAAGCTGCCATGTTTTGAATGGCAGTCACTGTAGACAGCTACACAGTCGTAGTCCCTCAGACAGGAACAAGATCATTAGTGCTATCCACTGGGCCACCGTGCCGCCCATGCATTTTATTCAGGGGGTTTTGTGTGGGGGTGGGGGGGGGGCGGGGGGCGGGGAGAGCGGGGGGGGGGGGGGGGGGGGGGGAGAGCGGGGGGGGGGGGGGCGGGGCGGGGGGGGTGGTGCGGAGGCTGGTACTTCGCAAATCTGCGGTTCACCAAGGCAACAGCATACAGTAAAGTGAAGATTTACGGTGGCGCAGTGGTTAGCACTGCTGCCTCACAGCGCCAGGGACCCGGGTTCGATTCTCGGCTTGGGTAGTTGTCTGTGCTGGGTTTGCGTGTTCTCTCCCCGTGTCTGCGTGGGTTTCCTCCGGGTGCTCCGGTTTCCTCCCACACAGTCCAAAAATGTGCGGGTTAGGTGGATTGGCCATGCTAAATTCTCCCTGAGCGTCAGGGGGATTGGTGAGTTAACTATGTGGACGTTACGGGGATAGGGCCAGGGTGGGATTGTGGTTGGTGCAGACTCGATGGGCTGAATGGCCTCCTTCTGCACTGGAGGGATTCTATGATAATTCTGTCTGGTGGGATGCCCAAAGCATCCCATTTTAGAGCTATCAGGAAAAGGTTAAAAGTTTCATCGAATCCCTACAGTACAGAAGGAGGCCATTCAGCCCATCGAGTCTGCACTGCCCACAATCCCACCCAGGCCCTATTCCCGTAACCCCACATATTTACCCTGATAATGCCCTGAAACTAAGATCAATTTAGCATGGCCAATCCACCAAATCTGCACTTCTTTGGACTGTGGGAGAAGAGCAGAGCACCCGGAGGAAACGGGGAGAATGTGCAAACTCCACACAGACAGTGACCCAAGTCCAGAATTGAAGCTGGGTCCCTGGCGCTGTGAGGCAGCAGTGACAACCACTGTGCCACCGTGCTGCCCCGTGCCGGTTTGTAGAGTTCTTTGGAGTGATGGGAGGCCCTTTCAGATAGGCCCATGGGCACCCTGATAAGATGCTCTTTGGGAGAGATACTCTGCCTTTGGGATTATTAAACTTCAATATGAATGTGTATAAATATGGATAAGCACACTGGGGGCATTTTCCACCCTTGTTTTGAGCTAAAAATCCAAAGTCCTGCCCTAATCACGGCATTTCCCGTTCTGGATTGGTGGGGGGAGCAGAGGAGGATAGAGAGGGAGTCAAAAATGGCGTCCACACCGTGAGATTTCCCCACTCAAGTGTCCATGTCTCCTGCCAATAATGCAATGGGGTTCCCGCCATGAAAGGTCGGGAACCCTGTTTGCATACATTTCCATATAATTAGCCAGACTTTGCGCTGTAATGTATCTCAATGTAGGGATCTCCTTCCAGGGGTCAGTGCCAGAGGGGCTTCCTTGAAAAGGTCTGCAGTTGCGGGGAGGGATATTCCCTGCGTCCATGGGGATGGGGAGAGGCGTCCTCTGTATCTGAGGGTACGGGGAGGCTTGTTCTTGTGTCTGAGGGGGCAGGGATGGGTGTTCCCTGTGTCCGACGGGGTGAGGAGGCTTGTTCCTGTGTCCGAGGATACAGGGAGGGGTGTTCTTGTGTCTGAGGGAGGGGTGGATGGGTGTTCCTGCATCCAAGGGGGTGGGGAAGGGTGTTCCCTCTCTCTCTGTGGGGGCAGGGCTGGTGTCTATCAGGGCGGAGCAAGGTGGTCCCATGTGCCTGTGGGGGAGGTGGGGGGGGGGCGGGGGGGGGGGGGGGGGTGGGGGAGGCGGAGGTCCGTGTTTTGATTTTTGTCTTTCTTTGATCTCAATGAAGAATAAATGATCCAATGGATGATGTAACAATTTGGACTAACAAAGTGGGGAGTGTAGTTAAGATTGGGGCCAGTTTTTAAGCTCCCTAACCTGACGGGGAGACCAGGTTGGGGGGGCAACCAACACTGACCAGGTGCCTTGAAATCCAACACTCTAACAGCCTACGACACTTCAACGTTACTCAATTGTTTGGGGACACGGGTCCAGATTTTTGACGTGACGCATCAATTTATCCTGGTGAAAATCGCAGAAATGATTAAAAATCAAAGTCCTGCCTAAATCGCAGCATTTTCTATTTTCGTGGAACGGAGTGAGTCCAGTGTTCACGCGTACATGCTTTACAGAGACAACAGACCGTTTAAATCATCAGCTGCCTCCATTAAAATGAGACTTCAGAAGGCAAGGAACCTTTTCTTATTATTCATTTGTGGGACATGGGTGTCGCTGGCTAGGCCAGCATTTATTGCCCATCCCTAGTTGCCCCTTGAGAAGGTGGTGGTGAGCTGCCTTCTTGAATCGCTGCAGTCCACGTGCTGTGGGTTGACCCACAATGCCGTTAGGGAGGGAATTCCAGGATTTTGACCCAGCGACTGTGAAGGAACGGCCGATATATTTCCAAGTCGGGATGGTGAGTGACTTGGAGGGGAACTTGCAGGTGGTGGTGTTCCCCATGTATCTGCTGCCCTTGTCCTTCTAGATGGAAGATGGTCGTGGGTTTGGAAGGTGCTGTCTGAGGATCTTTGATTGCTGCAGTGCATCTTGTAGATGGTACACACTGCTGCTACTGAGCGTCGGTGGTGGAGGGAGTGGATGTTTGTGGATGTGGCGCCAATCAAGCGGGGCTGCTTTGTCCTGGATGGTGTTGAGCTTCTTGAGTGTTGTTGGAGCCGCACCCATCCAGGCAAGTGGGGAGTATTCCATCACACTCCTGATTTGTTCCTTGTAGATGGTGGACAGGCTTTGGGGAGTCAGGAGGTGAGTTACGCACTGCAGTATTCCTAGCCTCTGACCTACTCTTATAGCCACTGTGTTTATGTGGTGAGTCCAGTTGTGGAGTGTGGATCCCAACATTTGCAGAGTAAGTCAGGTACCGGCCCCAGCCTAAACCTATTTGTTCAGATACCCACAGTGGTTTAGCCCTGCTGCCTCACAGCGCCAGGGACCTGGGTTCAATTCCAGCCTTGGGTCACTGTCTGTGTGGAGTTTGCACGTTCTCCCCGTGTCTGCATGGGTTTCCTCCGGGTTCTCCGGTTTCCTCCCATAATCCAAAGATGTGCTGGTTATGTTGATTGGCCATGATAAATTAACCCTCGTGTCAGGAGAATTAGCAGGGTAAATATGAGGGGTTATGGGAATAGGGCCTGGGTGGGATTGTGGATGGTGCAGACTAAATGGGACGAATGGCCTCCTTCTGCACTGTAGATTCTATTCTATGATTCTTGCACGCTATACAGACAAAACATACTGTTCATAGAGTACAAAGGAGAGAAGGAAAGAAGAGTGTGCAGAATACAGTGTTACAGTAATAGCTAAGGTGTAGAGCAGGATCAACTTAATAGTCTGACAGCAGCAGGGAAGAAGCTGTTCTTGAGTCGATTGGTGCATGATCTCAGACCTTTGTATCTTTTTCCCAAAAGAAGAAGGTGGAAGAGAGAATGTCTGGGGTGCGTGGGGTCCTTAATTATGCTGGCTGCTTTGCGAGGCAGAGGGAAGTGTAGACAGAGTCAATGGATGGGAGGCTGGTTTGAGTGATGGATTGGGCTACGTTCACAACTCTTTGTAGTTTCTTGCGGTCGTGTTTGGAGGCCAGAAGGAGGCCATTCGTCCCATTTAGTCTGCACCATCCACAATCCCACCCAGGATTAGTATGTTTACCATTTTAAAATTTTGGACACAATGCCAGAGCTCCAGGATAGGTCATCCGCCCAGAGCTCCCTCCATACCCAGCAACCTCCCCATTTCCAGCCAGGTTGCCCACACAACTCCTGTCCTAGTCCGTCTCCTGGACCGAAAACACCTCCCTCCAGAGAGAGCCTGGAAAAAGTCTGGGCAGGCATTTTATAAGGCCTGGTTTACAAAGCCAGAAATTCTCCCATCTCCGTGCCTCAGATCCAAGAGTGAAAATCTGGGCCCTGGGTGGGATTTTCCGGGCATCCTTGCCCCAAAGCCGGAAAACCCAACCCAAGGTCAACGGATGTGTGCATGGTTCGCTCCCCCCCTTCCTGCCCCCCCCCACCCGCCCCCCACCCCCTCCCCCCTCCCCATCCCCCCCGCCCCCCTCCGCCCGCTACGACTCTCACTGACTTTCATCCATCTTATAATTATCAAAATGTAGTTCGTTTCTTACCGAATCCAAGTAAATGATGAGTGATCCTTTGGTTGATAGAGCCTTGTCCATTTCAAATTTTGATATATATCCTTCCACTTCATTCATCAACTGAAAGTTAATCAGGCAAAAAGTTTGTAATTTGTGGAGTTTTTTAAGAGATACACGGGGTACGGGCGGCACAGTGGCATAGTGGTTAGCACTGCTGCCTCACAGCGCCAGGGACCCGGGTTCCATTCCGGCCTCGGGTCACTCTCTCTGTGGAGTTTGCACATTCTCCCCCGTATCCGCGTGGATTTCCTCCAGGTGCTCAGGTTTCCTCCCACAGTCCAAAAGACGTGAAGGTTAGGTGTATTGGCTGGGCTAAATTCTCCCTCAGTGTACCCAAACAGGCTCCGGAATGTGGCAACAGTTTTCACAGTAACTTCATTGCAGTGTTAACGTAAGCCTACTTAATAACACTAATAAATAAACTTTAACCCGCACATCTTTGGACTGTGGGAGAAACCGGAGGAAACCCACACAGACACGGGGACAAAGTAAAAGGTTCGCACAGTCACCCAAGGCCGGAATTGAACCCGGGTCCCTGGTGCTGTGAGGCAGCAGTGCTAACCACTGTGCTGCCCCACAAAACTCAAGCATCCTGGAAAATCTAGTTGCCAACCTTGTTCACTCTGCTACTAGTAACAGCTGCTCGGTCAAAGTCTTTTATCTTTATTTGTGCTATTAATAGCAACTTTCTTTTTAACTTTTGATGCAAGCTTAATTTTGACATTTATATATAAATAAATGAAAGCTCGCATTAAATAATAAAGATATCTTACCAGCTGCAGATCTTGTAAATCTGGAGAAAATCCGGTCAGCATGGAAATATCTGCAATGACCATTGAGGAATCTGCATCGCCAAGATATCTGGAAAAATTAGGTTTTACAAGCTTATTTAGAAAATTAGGGAAACAAACTACAATCGTCAGACTTTGTGAGCTTTGTGAGACTTTGGCCGAAATTTTACCATCCCGTCCACCATGGGAATTGGAGCGGGAAAGGGGCAGAACATGGAAAGGTCTGTTGACCTCGAGCGGGATTTTACGGTTTTGGGATGGGCGAGGCCATAAAATCCCATCCTCTGTGTCCCCGGCTTGGCTCACTGTCTGTGTGGAGTCTGCACGTTCTCCCCGTGCCTGCGTGGGTTTCCTCCGGGTGCTCCGATTTCCTCCCACAGTCAAAAGATGTGAATATAGGGGGAATATAGGAGAATATAGGGGGCATGGTGAGTAAGTTTGCAGATGACACCAAGATTGGTGGCATGGTGGACAGTGAGGAAGGTTATCTCCAATTGCAGCGGGATCTTGATCAATTGGGCCAGTGGGCTGATGAATGGCAGATGGAGTTTAATTTAGACAAATGCGAGGTGATGCATTTTGGTAGATTGAACCAGAGCAGGACTTACTCAGTTAATGGTAGGGCATTGGGGGGAGTTACAGAACAAAGAGATCTCGGGGTACATGTTCATAGCTCCTTGAACGTGGAGTCACAGGTGGACAGAGTGGTGAAGAAGGCAATCGGCATGCTTGGTTTCATTGGTCAGAACATTGAATACAGGAGTTGGGACGTCTTGTTGAAGCTGTACAAGAAATTGGTAAGGCCACACTTGGAATACTGTGTGCAATTCTGGTCACCCTATTATAGAAAGGATATTATTAAACTAGAAAGAGTGCAGAAAAGATTTACTAGGAGGCTACTGGGACTTGATGGATTGAGTTATGAGGAGAGGCTGAATAGACTGGGACTTTTTTCTCTGGAGCGTAGGAGGCTGAGGGGTGATCTGATAGAGGTCTGTAAAATAATGAGGGGCATAGACAAGGTAGATAGTCAATATCTTTTCCCAAAGGTAGGGGAGTCTAAAACTAGAGGGCATAGGTTTAAAGTGAGAGGGGAGAGATACAAAAGTGTCCAGAGGGGCAATGTTTTCACACAGAGGGTGGTGAGTGTCTGGAACGAGCTGCCAGAGGTAGTAGTAGAGGCGGGTACAATTTTATCTTTTAAAAAGCATTTAGATAGCTACATGGGTACGATGGGTATAGGGGGATATGGGCCAAATGTGGGCAATTGGGATTAGTTTAGGGGTTTTAAAAAAAAAGGACAACATGGACAAGTTGGGCTGAAGGGCCTGTTTCCATGCTGTAAACCTCTATGACTCTATGTGCGGATTACATTGATTGACCATGTTAAATTAACCCTAGTGTCAGGGTAAATATGAGGGGTTACGGGAACTGTAGTCTAAGCAATGATCGATATTACTGGTTTCACCAAATGGGGAAATAATTGAGAGTTGTTCAAAATATCGATGGCACAGTGGTTAGAACTGCTGCCTCACAGCGCCAGGGACCCGGGTTTAATTCCTAGCTTGGGTCACTGTCTGTGCGCAGTCTGCACATTCTCCCCCAGTGTCTGCGTGGGTTTCCTCTGGGTGCTCCGATTTCCTCCCATATTCCAAAGATGTGTAGGTTAGGTGAATTGGCCATGCTAAATTGCCCCTTAGTGTCAGGGGAACTTGCTAGGGTAAATGCATGGGGCTATGGGGATAGGGTCTGGGTGGAATTGTGGTCGGTGTGGATGGCCTCCTTCTGCACTGTAGGATTCTATGGGAAAAAGGGGGTAAAAGGATAAAAAGTAAAAGGGTGGGATGAAAAAGTTAGTTTTAAGGAATTTCTATTTGTACTGGTAATCATTCGAAATAAGGTTTAATTTAATATTTCTGTGTAAGTTAGGAAACAGCCTATGGTTAGATTCATGCTGGGCAAAGGTATTTCTATGTTATAAAAAAAAAGTATTTGTATGTGTGGGGGTTGGTTCAATTCAAAATATGTTTCGATTGTGCTTAGAGAGGGTTACGGAGTGAAGAGTAAATAAACTTGCAGAAGCATGTGACATCTGCTTAGCAACCAAGGGGCGTTTTAATGCAGCAAGGCTTTTTGTTCCTAATTTAACTGGAAGGAGGGCAGTTGAAGAAAGCACTGGGTAGTGAACGTCTCTCAACTCTGCCAGGAGAAAGACTGGACAGGACCAGGTAGCTGCAAAGAGGCCGACTGGCCAATGAACCAGATACAGTGCAGGGATTTGGGGCTGTGGTGAACCATCGTTGGTTCCCACTGAATAGTGCTGAGCCAGGGGCTGGCCAGTACTACAAGGATGTACATATGTTACTGTTGGGTTGTGCTATTGTTGCTGTTGGGGTTAGGGTGGGGTTGTTACACCTTTGTACTGTAGTGTTGTGGCACATCCCAGTCGGGCTCCGCCTCCTGGGAGAGGTACATGAGTCCCTGCTCTGGCCGGGACCCCTTCAGTCTGGGATAGTGTATATAAGTTCTGGTAGCTTCGTTAACAGTAAATAAAAGCCTCTCATTTACTGAGCTTCAAGCCTCGTGTCTGAATAGCGCATCAGGGGCATAAAGAATGTTTCAAGCTTAGTTTATTGATTAGTGTCAGAAGTAGGCTTACATTAACAGTTATTTAAGAAAAGGGAAAGTCAGAGAACTACAGAGCGGTGAGAATACTTGTGACACTAATAAATAAACTTTAAAAGGCGTATCCAACAGGTACATTGAACTTGGATATGCATGATGAGAGAAACTAGCAAAAGTTCAGAGTCAGGACAGTGTCTTGATGAGCAAGGAGAAGGGAGTAGGAGAGTTAGCTTAACAGAGGACCTCAATCTTCATGGCAAAGAAGTCCGTGAATCAGAAGTGATGGTGTGGGAGAGAGAATATTCTTTATGTTTGATTACTAACTGCTGATTTTATCAGGAATAATTCAGTTGACAGTACGAAAGGACTGGACCGATATTAATTCCAAGTTTCCAATAGATGTAACATTGGCCGGAATTCTCCCATCCTGCCTCCCATCCATTGACTCTGTCTACACTTCCTGCTGCCTCGGCAAAGCAGCCAGCATAACTAAGGACCCCACGCACCCCGGACATTCTCTCTTCCACCTTCTTCCTTTGGGAAAAGGATACAAAAGTCTGAGGTCACGTACAAATCGACTCAAGAACAGCTTCTTCCCTGCTGCCGTCAGACTTTTGAATGGACCTACCTCGCATTAAGTTGATCTTTCTCTGCACCCTGGCTATGACTGTAACACTACATTCTGCACTCTCTCCTTTCTTTCTCTATGAACGGTATGTTTTGTCTGTATAGCGCGCAAGAAACAATACTTTTCACTGTGTGTTAATCCATGTGACAATAATAAATCAAATCAAATCAAAATCAATCTGGAATTTTAGTGTGAGGGTTGCGAAGAATGTGACGGTCAGGCAGGGATTTCCAGCTTTTAGACCAGCGCAGCCGGAGAATTCTGCCCTTTATCCCTCAGTAACTGTCAAATCAATTTCCTCAATAATATCCGATAACAAATGTAATTCTCCAACCGATTGAAATATGAACTCCTTACCGTGCGCAGACATTCAACATCAGAGAATTCACAGCATTTGCCGGTTGGAAGTCTATAGCAATGCAAAACAAGACTAGTTATTACCACCATGAAATTCTTAATTCACAATTATATTTTCATATGTGGATAAATGGAAATGGAATTGCAATAATATTGCTTCTTTCATGACCTGAGGCCCACCCTTTCCATCAATGAACTGTTGAAATGTAGTCTCTGTTGTGACACAGTGGTGGCACAGTGGTTAGCACTGCTGCCTCACAGCGCCAGAGACCCGGGTTCGATTCCCGGCTAAGGGTCACTGTCTGTGCAGAGTCTGCACGTTCTCCCCATGTCTGTGTGGGTTTCCTCCGGGTGCTCCGGTTTCCTCCCGCAGTCCAAAACACATGCTGGTTAGGTGCATTGGCCGTGCTAAATTCTCCCTCAGTGTATACTCCCTCAGTGTACCTGAACAGGCGCCGGGAGTGTGGCGACTAGGGGATTTTCACAGTAACTTCATTACAGCGTTAATGTAAGCCTACTTGTGAAACTAATAAATAAACTTTAAATGTTCACCAGGTAACCAGGGAAACTCCCTTGCTGTTCTTTGAATTGTTTCGTGGAAATACATAGGTAATTAAGAAGGCAAATGGAATTTTGTCCTTCATTGCTAGAGAGATGGAGTTTAAAAACAGCGAGGTTATGTTGCAGGTGTATCAGGTGCTGGTGAGGTCATACCTGGAGTACTGTGTACAGTTTTGGTCTCCTTACTTGAGAAAGGATATAGTGGCACTGGAGGGGGTGCAGAGGCGATTCACTAGGTTGATTCCGGAGTTGAGAGGGTTGGCTTTTGAGTAGACTGGGGCTATACTCATTGGAATTCAGAAGAATGAGGGGAGATCTTATAGAAACATATAAGATTATGAAGGGAATAGATAAGATAGAAGCAGGGAGGTTGTTTCAACTGGCAGGTGAAACTAGAACGAGGGGACATAGCCTCAAAATAAGGGGAAGCAGATTTAGGACTGAGTTGAGGAGGAACTTCTTCACACAAAGGGTTATGAATCTGTGGAATTCCCTGCCCAGTGAAGCAGTTGAGGCTATCTCATTGAATGTTTTTAAGGCAAGGATAGATAAATTTTTGAACAGTAAAGGAATTAAGGGTTATGGTGAGCGGGCGGGTAAGTGGAGCTGAGTCCACAAAAAGATCAGCCATGATCTTATTGAATGGCGGAGCAGGCTCGAGGGGCCAGATGGCCCACTCCTGCTCCTAGTTCTTATGTTCTTATATACCTGAGAGTGCAAACAGGTTTAAAGTCCATCCACCATCTACAAGACACTAGATGGTGGACGTGTTACGGAATATTTTCTATTTGCCTGGATGACCACACTCAAGGAACTTGATACACAATGCAGGAAAAGGCAGCCCGCTTTAATGGCACCCCATCCACCATAAAATTTCTACAGTGCAGTGGGAGGCCATTTGGCCCATCAAGTCTGCACTGACTCTCCAAAAGAACATCTTCCCCAGGCGTACCCCCCCATCCCCCCCGCCCCTCCGCCCTATCCACGTAACCCCGAGCATTTCCCATAGCCAATCCACCCAACCGACATTTCTTCAGACATTAAGAGGCAATTTAGCATTGCCAATCCACCTAACCTACACATCTTTGGACACTAAGGGGCAATTTAGCATGGCCAATCCACCTAACCTGCACATCTTTGGACACTAAGGGGCAATTTAGCATGGCCAATCCACCTAACCTGCACTACTTTGGACACTGAGGGAGAACTTAGCATGGCCAATCCACCTAACGTACACATCTTTGGACACTAAGGGGCAATTTAACATGGCCAATCCACCTAACCCACACATCTTTGGACTGTGGGAGGAAACCGGAGCACCCGGAGGAAACCCACGCAGACACGGGGGGAACGTGCAAACTCCACACACAGACAGTCTGGATGACCCTTCGTGAGAGCAGCATTGGAGCAGCTCCCCCCACAACAGTCTACGCACCCACAACCCCCCCCACCACCCCCCCCCCCCCACCCCACTGACAGTCCCCATGCCCCCAACTCAACACAAGCACAATCCCACCACCACTCAACCATTAGGCCACCCCCCACATAGGTTTACATTAACACTGCAACGAAGTTGCTGTGAAAATCCCCTAGTCACCACACTCCGGCGCCTGTTCGGGTACACTGAGGGAGAATTTAGCACAGCCAATGTACCCTAACCAGCACGTCTTTCGGACTGTGGGAGGAAACCGGAGCACCCGGAGGAAACCCACGCAGACACGGGGAGAACGTGCAGACTCCGCACAGACAGTGACCCAAGCCGGGAATGGAACCCGGGTCCCTGGCGCTGTGAGGCAGCAGTAAAACCACCGTGCCACCTGGCCCTTGAGAGGGAACTCATGGTGGGTGGACCTTCCTGCCAGTGTACCCTCTTCAGGCCTTTGTGCAGAAAATCATCATCTCCATTATGCCAACCCCTGGTCTGCCTGCTGTCTGTCAGGGAATGGGGGGGGCGGGGGGCAGATGCCCTTTAACTTACCCGATCTCTATGGAGACAGGCTTGCTGGTTCCATCAGGCCCCACCCACCAGGTGATGCAAACCACGTCCCCGGTTTTTGTTTTGGAAATGTGTCAGAATGTCTGACGAGATCCCCCTGTATTTGCGGGGGCAGCATGGTGGCACAGCAGTTAGCGCTGCCGCCTCACAGCGCCAGGGACCCGGGTTCAATTCCCGGCTTGGGTCACTGTCTCTGTGAAGTTTACACATTCTCCCCGTGTCTGCGTGGGTTTCCTCCGGGTGCTCCGGTTTCCTCCCACAGTCCAAAGATGTGTGGGTTAGGTGGATTGGCCATGCAGAATTGCCCCTTAGTTTCAGGGGGACTAGCTAGAGTAAATGGGGTTATGGGGATAGGGTCTGGGTGGGATTGTGGTCAGTACAGACTCGATGGGCTGAATGGCCTGTAGGATCCGATGAAACTCGCCGGTTATCAATCAGAATTTGACACTTTGCCATTTTCTTGGAAGATTCTGCCCTAAAATGTGTTGTATATATAAGCAACTATTTTACCAGTCCATGGACTGGGTCCCATCACCTAGCTAGGATCACAATGCCATCTTAACTGCTGAGCAAGCAGAAATATCCCATCGCACTCCCTTGATGGGAGTCAAAGAAATGCGAGGATAATTCTTGTCGCTCATTGCATTTCAGAGTGGGTTGATCCTTGAACAGCTAAGAGAAATAACGATCTCTGGATGATTCGTGCGTGGCTTACCTCGGGGCACGTTTTCCACAGTTATTTGGAAATCAAATATCTTGCATTCTTTGGCTTGTTTAGGCAACATAACATGACATGTAGTTAGAACCTAAATGGAATAAAAGAAATAGTGCTTCTTTGTCAAAAGCAGTACATTTTAAATCGACCAAACCAGCCAGAGTGGTGGAATATGCATGGTGAAGTTTATCCCTTTTCATTCATTCGTGGGACATGGGCGTCGCTGGCTGGGCCAGTATTTATTGCCCATCCCTCGTTACCCTTGGAGGGCAGTTGAGAGTCAACCACATTGCTGTGGCTGTAGAGTCACATGTAGGCCAGACCGGGTAAGGATGGCAGATTTCCTTCCCTAAAAGAACCAGACGGGTTTTTCCAATGATCGACAATGGTTTCACGGTCATCAGTACATTCTTAATTCCAGATATTTTGTTTTGTTGGATTCAATTTCCACTATCTGCCGTGGCGGGACTCGAACCCGGGTCCCCAGAACATTAGCTGACTTTCTGGGTTAATAGTCTGATGATAATAGCCATCGCCTCCCCTTATGCTACTCTGCGGAGGTCCTGGCATGTTCTGTAATTGAATAAAATCATAGAATCTCTACAGTGCAGAAGGAGGCCATTCGGCCAATTGAGTCTGTACAGACCACAATCCCACCCAGTCCCTATCCTCATAACCCCATGAATTTACCCTAGTTAGTCCCCCTGACACTAAGGGGGAGTTTAGCATGGCCAATTCACATAACCCACACGTCTTTGCACTGAGAGAGGAAACTGGAGCACCCGCAGGACACCCACGCAGACACGGGGAGAACATGCAAACTCCACACAGACAGTAACCCAAGCGGGAATCGAACCCGGGTCCCTGGAGCTATGAGGCGACAATGCTAACCACTGTGCCACTGTGCCGCCCCAAATGGGGTGTTTAAGTTTACAACGGGCTAATTTATGCAGCCAGGACCCTCCACAAATGTCTCCAAACTGACTTCAGGGTCAAAGACTTGAGGCAGATCCACACAGAGTCAACCCAGATAATTACCCAGGAAATGTTCATACTCGGTATCACTCCCTGGTTCGCGACCTTAACTGAAAGAAGCGACACAACTGAGCTAAGCTCTCCAACTTGACGACACTCCCACCACCGATCCCTGACCAAAATACCCACCCAACCCGACACTCACATGACCCGACCGTCTTACCCTGATCTGACTAACCACAAAGCAACTAAGCATCGCCCCACAACAATCACTCACCCACCCACAATTACTCATCCACTCATTAACCCACACTGTGGAGGCGATAGCCCACTGGTATTATGGCTGGACTATTAATCCAAAAGCTGAGCTAATGTTCTGGAGACCCGGGTTCAAATCCCACCACGGCAGTTGGTGAAATTTCAATTCAATAAAAAATATCTGGAATTAAGAATCTACTGATGACCATGAAACCATTGTTGATTGTTGGAAAAACCCGTCTGGTTCACTCATGTTTTTAGGGAAGGAAATCTGCCGTCCTTACCCGGTCTGGCCTACATGTGACTCCAGAGCCACAGCAATGTGGTTGACCCTCACTGCCCTCAGGCAACGAGGGATGGGCAATAAATGCTGGCCAACTAGTGACACTCATATCCCACGAATGAATCCAAAAACTCATTCATTAAGACTTGAGATCTGTAATATACCTGAACATAGCAGCCAGTGCAATAAACAGGGGGCAAGTCCTCTTTGGTTTGATTTATTATTGTCACATATATTGGGATATAGTGATGCTACTGTGCCTTTAAGAAATGTATTTTTTAAATCATGTTCTCTGCAGTTATAAGCAACTTTGATTTGTTGTCATTGTTCTTGTTGCTGACCTGTCTGATTGGATGCTTTCAATGGGGTTTTGTTTATTTTTAATCTGGGCCTAATACACTCTCTGAGAATTTATGACCCTTTTTGAAGTGTTAAGGGAAGATTGATTGACAGGTCAGGTGGGACAGTAAGTTAACCACTATGTCAAGGGGAAGCTGGGGTGACTACGAGAGGGAGAAAGGATTAATAGCATGTCCTGATTAAAGTCAATGTTAGAAGGATGTCCTGATTGGAGTTGCTGGATGTTGTGTGGAGCATAAATACTGGCATGGACCATTGGGACAATTGATTTTCATCTGTTCTGTATCATATCTAGTTCTGCTGGAACACTTTACCATTTTATGGATGGCACGGTGGCTCAGTGGTTAGCATTTGGTGCCTCACAGCGCCAGGGACCCGGGTTCGATTCCCGGCTTGCGTCACTGTCTGTGCGCAGTCTGCATGTTCTCCCCGTGTCTGCGTGGGTTTCCTCCGGGTGCTCTGGTCTCCTCCCACAGTCCGAAAGACGTGCTTGGTTAGGGCCATGCTAAAAATTCTCTCTCAGTTTTCCCCAACAGGTGCTGGAGTGCGGCGACTAGGGGATTTTCACAGTAACTTCATTGCAGTGTTAATGTAAGCCTACTTATGACACTAATAAATAAACTTTAATAAAAATTACCGCTTCATGTGGTGGTGAATTCTGCAGTCTAACCGCTCTCTGAGTAAATACAATCCTTCTCAAATCGTTATTCGGTTTATTAGTGTTTGTGTTAGATTTATGCTCCCGAGGTCTGCTCCTATCCACATGCAAATGTCTTCTCCACAACTACTCTATCAAACCCTTTTATAATAAAGTGAAAGTTTATTTATCAGTCACAAGTAACATTAACACTGCAATGAAGTTACTGCGAAAACCCCCTAGTCGCCACACTCCAGTGCCTGTTCGGGTCAATGCACCCTAACCAGCACGTCTTTCGGACTGTGGGAGGAAACTGGAGCACCCGGAGGAAACCCACGCAGACACAGGGAGGACGAGCGGACTCCACACAGACAGTGACCCGAGCTAGGAATCGAACCCGGGTCCCTGGCACTGTGAGGCAGCAGTGCTAACCCACTGTGCCACCGTGCCCCCTCTTAATCTTAATCTCAAACGCTTCCACCAGATCACCCCTCGTCCCCTCGAGCATTCCAGGGGATTTTGCACAGTAACTTCATTGTGGTGTTAATGTCAGCCCACTCATGACACTAATAAATAAACTTTAAAGCTTATTATTGGGGTGATTAACCGTGTTACAATGACACAATTTAATTCATCATCTGCCACGATGCGAGCGAGTGATGGAGGAATGGACTAAATTCCGTCGACAGTAATTGGAGCCGGTTCTTACCTTCACTGTTCCTTTACCTTGCCCAGTCGCATTTATCACCACTTTATCAAGGGCGTTCATCTGAAGTATGGATAGAGTTAATTAGCCATTTACATTACATGCTGCTATTTCAATATAACCTAATAGTCATAGCAATAGTTAGGGATGGGCAATAGGCTTTTAGTCAGAACTCACCCTTGCTGATTTTGCTACAAATTGATTTTGTTCATCAAAACGCCACTTCAGAAGTCTCTGTCTGCCGGGAATGGACACAACGACATTTAAGTCAACGTCTTTGACTTGAGGGATATCAGCCTGGTACTTGGCTAATCCTTGTAAAGCCACCATTGTGGCCTGGAGGGGAAGAAAAAGAGTTATTGTTAGACATATTTGAGAAGAAAGAAAATGGTTTAGAATAACTTGCTTGCTTGAGAAATAAGAATGGGTAATCAATTCAGTGGGACACCTGGATTCCCAGTTGGGCAGGGGTGAATGGTCCAGAGAATCCCAGCCTTTGATTGCTGAGACGGGTCTGATACTTGACTCGAAAACATTTGTCAATGAGTGATGCGCTATTCAAACAGGAGGCGGAGCCCGACTGGGATGTGCCACAACACTACAGTACAAAGGTGTAACAACCCCACCCTAACCCCAACAGCAACAATAGCACAACCCAACAGTAACATATGTACATCCTTGTAGTACTGGCCAGCCCCTGGCTCAGCACTATCCAGTGGGAACCAACGATGGTTCACCACATTCACCCCTCCTTTGAGAACAAAGGCCGGTGGGGTACAAAAAACAGAATAAAGTGTCAGCAGTCTATAAGTTCAGACGGTCAGGGGGACCGCACCGTTGTTGTGACCTCCTCAATACCGGCGGTGACACCGGAGTAGGCACTTGCGGTGGCGTTCTCCCCAAGGCGGCGTCCAGCTGTTCTTCCACGGACTCACAGGCCGGTTGACCCTGAGGTGACGGTAGTCCATGGGATCCTGACACGCCCTGCGGTGGCGACCATCTTCTGGGCTCAGGCAAGCTGTACATGGGAGTAAAATGGTTAAGCAATCGTCCCGATGCTGCCCGCGCCGTGTCCGGGGAAGAAACAAGAGATAAAGGGTTTGTTACAGGGGGTATGGGAGCGACAGGAGTTGCTACGTCCCCTGCTGGCGCCAGGTCTCGGATCGAGACCGTGTCTTCTCGCCCGTCAGGGTATGCCACATAGGCATACTGAGGGTTGGCGTGGAGGAGATGGACCTGTTCGACCAACGGGTCGGACTTGCGGGCCCTTACAGGAGGGCGGGTCCTGAGTACGTCAACCAAGACGGTAATGAGGTCCCCGAGGAAGACTTCCGAGGGAATGAGAACATCCTCTCGTGGGGAGTAGCATTGGTTGCCGTACACAGGAGGGAGCGAATAGAATGGAACGCATCAGGGAGCACCTCTTGCCAACAGGAGACTGGAAGACCTTTTGACTTCAACGCCAGTAAGACAGCCTTCCAGACTGTAGCATTCTCACGTTCCACCTGTCCATTACCCCTAGGGTTGTAGCTCGTGGTCCTACTAGAGGCAATCCCGTAGGAGAGCAGGAATTGCCTCAAGTCATCGCTCATGAACGACGAGCCCCTGTCGCTATGGATGTAGCCGGGGTACCCGAACAGGGTAAAGAGATCACGGAATGCCTTGATAACCGTGGCAGCGGATGTATCAGAGCAGGGAACAACAAAAGGGAACCGAGAGTACTCGTCAATGATATTGAGGAAGTACACATTCCGATCTGTTGAGGGAAGGGGGCCCTTAAAATCAACACTCAGTCTCTCGAAGGGACGAGTGGCCTTGACCAAATGTGCCCGGTCAGGTCGGTAAAAGTGCGGTTTGCATTCCGCGCAAACCCGACAGCTCCTTGTTACTGACCTGACGTCCTCCACCGAGTAAGGCAGGTTGCGGGCTTTTATAAAGTGGTAGAGCCGAGTGACCCCAGGATGGCACAGGTCATTATGGAGGGCGTGCAAACGGTCCTCCTGTATACTAGCGCATGTTCCACGCGAGAGGGCATCCGAGGGGTCATTGAGTTTCCCTGGACGATACATGATATCGTAGCTATAGGTGGAGAGTTCAATTCTCCACCGCAAGATCTTGTCATTCTTGATCTTGCCCCTCTGCGTGTTGTTAAACATGAACGCCACGGACCGCTGGTCCGTGATCAGGGTGAACCGTTTTCCCGCCAAGTAATGGCGCCAGTGCCTGACGGCCTCCACAATGGCCTGGGCCTCCTTTTCCACCGCTGAATGCCGAATTTCGGGGCCTTGGAGGGTGCGGGAAAAAAATGCGACGGGCCTGCCCGCCTGGTTAAGTGTGGCGGCCAGGGCGAAATCAGATGCATCGCTCACCACCTGAAAGGGGATGGACTCGTCTACAGCGTGCATCGTAGCTTTCGCGATGTCGGCTTTCAATTTATCGAAGGCCAATCGGGCCTCTGGCGTTAAGGGAAAAGTCGTGGACTTAATGAGCGGACGGGCTTTATACGCGTAGTTGGGAACCCACTGCGCATAATAAGAGAAGAAGCCTAGGCATCTTCTCAGTGCTTTTGCACTAGCAGGTAAGGGAAGTTCAGAAAGGGGGCGCATACGGTCTGGATCAGGGCCAATGACCCCGTTTTCCACCACGTATCCTAGGATGGCTAAACGGCACGTACGAAACACACACTTCTCCCTGTTGTAGGTCAAGTTCAGGCGAGATGCAGTGCGTAGGAAGTTCAGGAGATTCGTGTCGTGGTCCTGCTGGTCATGACCGCAGATGGTGACATTATCCAGGTACGGGAAGGTAGCCCGCAGCCCGTTCTGGTCCACCATTCGGTCCATAGCACGCTGGAAGACCGAGACCCCATTGGTGACACCAAAGGGAACCCTGAGAAAGCGATACAAGCGACCATCCGCCTCAAAAGCCGTGTATTGTCGGTCCTCTGGGCAAATGGGGAGTTGGTGGTAGGCAGACTTGAGGTCTATGGTGGAGAACACCCGGTACTGCGCAATCTGATTGACCATATCAGATATGCGCGGGAGGGGATACGCATCCAGCTGCGCATATCGGTTAATGGTCTGACTGTAGTCAATGACCATCCGGGGTTTGTTCCCGCTCTTGACCACCACGACCTGCGCTCTCCATGGACTAGCACTGGGTTGTATGATCCTTTCTTTGAGGAGCCGCTGAACCTCAGATCTAATGAAGATCCGATCCTCAGTGCTGTAACGCCTACTTTTAGTCGCGATGGGCTTGCAGCCTGGCACAAGATTCTGGAACAAGGAGGGTGTGGTGATCTTCAGCGTCGAGAGGCTGCGTTGGGCAATTTGGAGGCTGCTGCTGTTTTCCCACTGCCAGTGAAGGGAGTGGCCCACCGTACTGTAGGATTACACTCCTCAAGTGGACCATGAAGTTTAGTCCGAGAAGTATTGGCGCGCAAAGATACGGCAACACAAGGAGCTTGAAACGCTCGTAAACTGTGCCTTGCACCTTCAAGGTTACCACGCAACTCCCTAGTACGGCAACAGACCGGGACCTTGATGCCATAGAGATTGCTTGTTTGGCAGGTTGAATCTGGAGTCCACACCACTTCACAGTGTCTGGGTGGATAAAGCTCTCAGTGCTCCCGCTGTCAAACAGACAATAAATCACGTGGTCATTTACCTGGATATTCATCATAGATTTGTCAAGTCTATGAGGCTTGGCCTGGTCCAGGATGATCGACGCCACCGTTGGTTCATGAGCGCCACTGCAGGCAGCTGAAGTCGATGAGGTGGACCCCTGCTGGTCGTTTGTGGTCAGTGTCGACCAACATGCCTGCCCCCATGAGTCGCACGTGGGTGAGGGCGCCAAACTCAGCGACCCCTGGTGGTCATACTCCTCCGACTCCGTCGACCGTAATGGCGTCGTCCTGGTCTCGCACGTGGACGAACCCGCGATGACTTCGACGACGAAGACCCGAGCTCTGAAGAATCGCAGGCCGCACTGCCGTTCCTGGGTTTAGATCGGCACACTTTTGAATAATGCCCTTTTTTACCGCATGCGGTGCACAACACAGCTTTAGCGGGACACTTTTGCCGAGTATGCCTTGCTCCTCCACAGAAATAGCACCGCGGGCCACCCGGGGCTGCTGCCGTCGTCTGGCCCGAATGGGAGCACGCCATTACACAGCATTTCAAACCCGAGGGACGAGGAGGGATTTGCGACTGCTCCTGCCACGTTGTCTCCACATGGTCCTCCGGATATTATACTAAGCTTTTGGAGGCCGTCTCGAGCATCTCTGCTGACTCGATGGCCTGGGTAAGATTAAGGTTACCCTTCTCCAACAGCTTAAGTCGAATGTACGACGATCCGACCCCGGCCACAAACGCATCTCGGGCGAGGTCGTACATTCTCTGCTCAGCCGACACAGCTTTGCAGTCACAGCCCCTGGCTCGCTGTAGGAGCTCGTTCGCATAGTCCTCCATCGTTTCGCCAGACTGCCGTCGTCGAGTCGCTAGGAGGTAACGAGCGTGTATCTCATTAGGTGGTTTGGTATAGCGCTTCTTCAGAAGCTCGAGGGCCTTAGGATAATTGGTGGCCGCACGGATCGCGAGGTAGACAGTGTCGCTTACCCTCGCATGGAGGACCCAGAGTCTGTCATCATCTGTGGTGACCGCTGCGGAGGCTGCCAGGTAGTCTTCGAAACACTTCAGCCAGTGGTCGAAGGTGTTAGAAGCGCCCACCGCACGTGGATCTAGCGTAAGGCGTTCCGGCTTCAGAATTTGCTCCATACTCTCTCTCTTTTTTTTTTCTCGACGAGAGTTTAACGACAGTAAATAAAATTGATGCGCTATTCAGACACGAGGCTTGAAGCTCAGTAAATGAAAGGCTTTTATTTGCTGTAACGAAGCTACCAGAACTTATATACACTATCCCAGACTGAAGGGGTCCCGGCCAGAGCAGGGACTCTTATACCTCTCCCAGGAGGCGGAGCCCGACTGGGATATGCCACAACACTACAGTACAAAGGTGTAACAACCCCACCCTAACCCCAACAGCAACAATAGCACAACCCAACAGTAACATATGTACATCCTTGTAGTACTGGCCAGCCCCTGGCTCAGCACTATCCAGTGGGAACCAACGATGGTTCACCACAATGAGTTTCACTACAAAATCCGAGAGGCCAGCTTGACTTCCGGGAGGAAGTAGAGGGATACGGACCGAGTAATGCAGATGCGTTTGTTTTGTAGTTCAGTTAGGGCATCAAGGTCAGCACGGGCTTGGAGGGCCGAAGGGCCTGATCCTGTGCGGTACTTTTCTTTGACCTTTGCTCTTGATATGGCGAGTGAAGCCGGCTAGGAGGCCTGCGAGACTCACACTGGTTTCCTCGCCTGAGCCAGTGCCGGATTTAGACTTGGTGAGGCCCGAAGCTATATAAAGCTTGGAGTCCCCTTGTTAAAAAGTTACACCAAAAGGTCTCACAAAGGTGCGTCCCAAAACAGGACCTTGGGTCGCCACAAAAAAATTGAAAACATAATTATGCCTTTTAATTATTTAATAGCAAGGTATTTAAAGTGAAAAATACAAATTATTTTCAAATGAATGCATTTACTGATTACATATTTATCATTTGGCTGGCTTGATCTCTCTCATAGATTTTGGTAATTTTGGTAATTTTTTGAGTTGCTCTTCAAGTTGGTGCTTTCTTTTTCTTTTCTGGTATCCGCTCTTGAATGTTCTCTTCATCGTAAACCTTCTGAAATTTTGTGAGGCCCCTGCGGATTGTGAGGCCCCAAGCTGTAGCTGGTTTAGCTTATGCCCGAATCCGGCACTGGCCTGAACCAACACTTGGTGCAGTTTTGGGAAGATTCTGCCCCTTGAATGCGATGGTGGAATATCTCAGTGAAGGAGATCTGTGATACTTTTGTGCCTTAAGTATATTTATTGGCCAGAGGAGAGCAGAATATAAATCAATAAAAAATGATTTTAAAGTGAATATTTAACACTTATTATCCAATTAATTATTTAATCCTAATGTTTAAGAATTGCAAGCGCAGGAGGAACTTTGGGTTTTTTTTCGCTCTGGTTCCATTACTCACAAAATAATTTGTCAGGTACTTGAAACAACTCCTCAGAGACCGGTGTCCCTTTACCACATTCCTTTTATTTACAAACACTATTCCACTCCATCTAAGCACAAGCCTTTCTCCTTTGGGAAAGGGTGAACTCCTGTTGGACAGCAAGAGAAACATAGAAGATAGGAGCAGGAGGAGGCCATTCGGCCCTTCGAGCCTGCTCCGCCATTCATCACCATCATGGCTGATCATAAATTCATAAGATATAGGAGCAGAATTAGGCCATTCAGCCCATCGAGTCCGCTCCGCCATTCGATCATGGCTGATATGCTCCTCATCCCCATTTTCCTGCCTTCTCCCCGTAACCCTTCAACCCATTACCAATTAAAAATCTGTCTAACTCCTCCTTAAATTTACTCCCTGTCCCAGCATCCACCGCACTTTGGGGTAGCGAATTCCACAGATTCGCAACCCTTTGGGAGAAGTAGTTTCTCCTCAACTCTGTTTTAACTTTGCTGTCCCTTATCCTAAGACAATGACCTCTCGTCCGAGAATGCCGCACAAGAGGAAGCAACCGCTCCATGTCTACTTTATCCATACCTTTTATCATCTTGTATACCTCAATTTGACCTCCCCTCATTCTTCTAAATTCCAGAGAGTATCGGCCTAAACTGTTCAATCTCTCTTCATACGACAAACCCCTCATCTCTGGAATCAATCTAGTGAACCTCCTCTGAACTGCCTCCAATGCCACTACATCTTTCCTCAAATAAGGAGACCAAAACTGTGCACAATACTCCAGGTGCCTTGTATAGTTGCAACAACACTTCCTTACCTTTATATTCTATTCCTTTAGCTATAAATGCCAACGTTCCATTTGCTTTCTTTATTATCTGCTGTACCTGCATGCTAGTTTTCTGTGACTCATGAACGAGGACACCCAGATCCCTCTGCATCCCGAAGTCTCTCCCCATTTAGATAATAAGTCCCCTTCCCATTTTTCTGACCAAAATGCATGACCTCACACTTATCCACATTAATCTCCATTGATTTAAATTTACTTCTCAATGCCAGAAGGTAAATTATTTTGTGTCAATCCTCTTCAAGTCATAATCATAGAACTTTATATCCATTTGGTTCCTTCTCACTGTGCATTTTTATTGCCTAGGTTTGCAAGACAGGGTTTATTTTAGTATTTAAAAACTCGTGAATCTCTTCAGGATGTAACTATTGAGATTAAAAAGTATATTTTTCAGGCGGGGAACTGCGCTAAAACAATTGTATGTTGTGAACTTATCAGTAACTTATAAACTGTCTAATCTTAGGTATTGCTTTAAAAGAGGTTGGGGTGGCACGGTGGCACAGTGGTTAGCACTGCTGCCTCACAGCACCAGGGACCCAAGTTCGATTCCTGGCTTGGGTCACTGTCTGTGTGGAGTTTGCACGTTCTCCCATGTCTATGTGGGTTTCCTCCGGGTGCTCCGGTTTCCTTCCACACTCCAAAGATGTGCAGCCATACTAAATTGCCCCGTAGTGTCAGGGGGACTAGCTAGGGTAAATGCATGGGGTTATGGGGATAGAGCCTGGGTGGGATTGTGGTCGGTGCAGACTTGATGGGCCGAATGGCCTCCTTCTGCACTGTAGGATTCTATGATTTTCTGGCACTCGCCCCAAAACCAGAAAATCCCGCCCCGGTTCAACGGACCTTTCCATGGTCCGCCCCTCGCCCACTCCGATTCCCGTGGCGGGCGGAATGGGGAAATCCGCCCCATTATGTCGAAACATTTCACCTTGCACACATTGGGAGACTGGCAAGAATGCCGAATGTGAAGTCAACCACAATTTAGACCTGATGTGAAGAGAGTGCTGATTTATTGGCAAATGGGCTCTGATCGAGGTGTTGCCATGGAGAATGTACTTGTTAACTGATGACTGACAGTTAACTGCCAAGCTTTGTTTAAATTCAAACCAGGCAGGTCGACTCTGATTGGTCAGAGTCCAAATGTCCAGAGTAAGGATTACACTGACAACCAGCCTAAGATCATCAGTCAGGTTCTCAGTGTGGTGCACTTGGGCATTCTAGGAGCTAAATAATTTTCTACCAAGAGCCCTGATCTTTACATACAGAAAGAGCATATTCACACACTGTGCTGCTTTAGCTATGAATGCCAACATTCCATTTGCTTTCTTATTATCTGCTGGAGCTGCACGCTAGTTTTCTGTGACTCATGGACGAGGACACCCAGATCCCTCTGCACTGGAGCACCCCAAATTCTCTCCCCATTTAGATTATAAGTCCAACCCAATAGTCTAATCCTGCTTTCTCCCCATAACCTTTGATCCCGTTCACCCTGTGGTGAACCATCGTTGGTTCCCACTGTGGGGTTGTTCTAATGTTGTTGTTGGGCTAGGGTGTTCCCACTGTGGGGTTGTTCTAATGTTGTTGTTGGGCTAGGGTGTTTACACTGTGGGATTAATACACCTGTGGTTGTTACTGTTGTGGCACATCCCAGTCGGGCGCCGCCTCCTGGGAGAGGTATAAGACCCCCTGCTCGGGCGGGACCTCGTCAGTCTGGAGTGGTGTACTTATGTTCTAGTAGTTCCATTGTTAGGCAATAAAAGCCTTCAGTTACCGAAGCCTTGTGTCTTGAGTTCGATTGACGTGCATCAATTTTATTGCCTAACACTAAGCTCTCGACGGAAAGGAGAGTATGGAACAAATACTAAAGCCAGAGCGTCTGACGCTGGATCCACGTGCGGTCGGCGCCTCTAACACCTTCGACCACTGGCTGAAGTGTTTCGAGGACTACCTGGCAGCCTCTGCAGCGGTCATCACAGATGACGACAGACTCCGGGTCCTCCATGCGAGGGTAAGCGACACTGTCTACCTCGCGATCCGTGCGGCCACCACTTACCCGAGGGCCCTCGAGCTTTTTAAAAAGCGCTACACGAGACCTCCCAACAAGATCCACGCTCGTTACCTCCTCGCTACACGACGTCGGCAGTCGGGCGAAACCATGGAGGATTACGCCAATGAGCTCTTGCAGCTTGCCAGGGGCTGCGACTGCAAAGCTGTGTCGGCTGAGCAGTATATGTACGACCTCGCCCGAGATGCGTTTGTGGCAGGGGTAGGGTCTTCGTACATCCGTCTCAAGCTGCTGGAAAAGGGGAATCTCAACCTGACCCAAGCTATGGAGACGGCTGAAATGCTTGAGGCGGCTTCGAAGAGCTTGGTCCTGTATCCGGAGGACCACGTGGAGACAACGTGGCAGGAGCAGTCACAAATCCCTCCTCGCCCCACGGGCTCGAAGTGCGGTGTTATGGCGTGCTCCCATATAGACCCGACGACGGCGGCAGCCCCAGGCGGCCCGCGGTGCTACTTCTGCGGAGGAGCCAAGCATCCACGACAAAAGTGTCCTGCTAAAGCGGTGGTCTGTAATCAATGCGGTAAAAAGGGGCACTACGCGAAGGTCTGCAGATCGAAGCCCAAGAACGGCAGTGCAGCCTGTGACCCTCCAGAACGGGGATCATCACCATCGACGTCGAAGTACCCACGGGGTCCGTCCACGTGCGAGTCCAGGACGACGCCATTGTGGTCGGTGGAGTCGGAGGAGGATGACCACCAGGAGTCGCTACACTTGGCGCCCTCAACCATGTGCGATTCATGGGGGCGGCCATTTTGGTCGACGACGACCAGGAGCGACCAGCAGGGGTCCTCAGCATCGACCTCAGCTGCCTGCAGTGATGTCCAAGGGCCAACGGTGGCGTCGATCACCCTGAACCAGGCTAAGCACCACAGGCTTGACTGTTCAATGATGAACATTAAGGTAAATGGTCGTACCGTTTATTGTCTGTTTGACAGCGGGAGCACTGAGAGCTTTATTCACCCTGACACTGTAAAGAGGTGTGGACTCCAGGTTCTACCTGCCAAACAGACAATTTCTATGGCATCACGGTCCCGGTCTGTCCCTGTTCAAGGACGTTGTGTGGTAACTCTGCAAGTGCAGGGCACAATTTACGAGCGATACAGGCTCCTTGTGTTGCCGCATCTTTGCGCACCAATTCTCCTCGGACTAAACTTTATGGTCCACATGAAGAGTGTGATCCTACAGTACGGTGGGCCACTCCCTTCGCTGACAGTAGGGGACCAGCTGCAGCCTCCAAATTGTCCAAAGCGCCCCGCATGCAATCTTTCCACATTAAAGATCACCACACCCTCTTTATTCAAGAATCTGGTACCAGGCTGCAAGCCCATCGCTACTAAAAGTAGGCGTTACAGCGCTGACGATCGGATATTCATCAGCGGCTCCTCAAAGAAGGGATCATACAGCCTAGTGTTAGTCCGTGGAGAGCACAGGTCGTGGTGGTTAAGAGCGGGAACAAACCCCGGATGGTCATTGATTACAGTCAGACCATTAATCGATATACGCAGCTGGATGCGTATCCTCTCCCGCGCATATCTGATATGGTCAATCAGATTGCGCAGTACCGGGTGTTCTCCACCATAGACCTTAAGTCCGCCTACCACCAACTCCCCATCCGCCCAGAGGATCGACACTACACGGCTTTTGAGGCGGATGGTCGTCTGTATCAGTTTCTTAGGGTTCCATTTGGTGTCACCAATGGGGTCTCGGTCTTCCAGCGTGCTATGGACCGAATGGTGGACCAGAACGGGCTGCGGGCTACCTTCCCGTACCTGGATAATGTCACCATCTGCGGCCGTGATCAGCAGGACCATGACACAAATCTCCAGAACTTTCTGCGCACTGCATCTCGCCTGAATCTGACCTACAACAGGGAGAAGTGTGTATTCCGTACGCGCCGGTTAGCCATCCTGGGATACGTAGTGGAAAACGGGGTCATTGGCCCTGATCCCGACCGTATGCGCCCCCTTGCTGAACTTCCCTTGCCCGCTAGCGCAAAAGCACTGAGGAGATGCCTAGGCTTCTTCGCCTATTATGCGCAGTGGGTCCCCAACTACGCGGACAAAGCCCGTCAGCTTATTAAGTCCACGACTTTTCCACTCACGCCAGAGGCCCAATTGGCCTTCAAGGCATTGAAACACGACATTGCGAAAGCCACGATGCACGCGGTGGACGAATCCATCCCTTTTCAGGTGGAAAGTGATGCATCTGATTTCGCCCTGGCCGCCACACTAAACCAGGCAGGCAGGCCCGTCGCGTATCTTTCCCGCACCCTCCAAGGTCCCGAAATTCGGCATTCAGCGGTGGAAAAGGAGGCCCAGGCCATTGTGGAGGCCGTCAGACACTGGCGCCATTACCTGGCGGGGAAGCGGTTCACCCTGATCACGGACCAGCGGTCCGTGGCGTTTATGTTCAATAACACGCAGAGGGGCAAGATCAAGAATGACAAGATCTTGCGGTGGAGAATTGAGCTCTCCACCTATAATTACGATATCATGTATCGTCCAGGGAAACTCAATGACCCCTCGGATGCCCTCTCGTGCGGAACATGCGTAGCAGGAGGACCGCTTGAACGCCCTCCATAATGACCTGTGCCATCCTGGGGTCACTCGGCTCTACCACTTCATCAAAGCCCGCAACCTGCCTTACTCGGTGGAGGACGTCTGGTCAGTGACAAGGAGCTGTTGGATTTGCGCGGAATGCAAACCGCACTTTTACCGACCTGACTGGGCACATTTGGTCAAGGCCACTCGCCCCTTCGAGAGGCTGAGTGTCGATTTTAAGGGCCCCCTTCCCTCAACAGATCGGAACGTGTACTTTCTGAACATCATAGACGAGTACTCCCGGTTCCCGTTTGTTGTCCCCTGCGCGGACACGTCGACTGCCACGGTGATCAAGGCATTCCGTGATCTTTTTACCCTGTTCGGGTACCCCAGCTATATACATAGCGACAGGGGCTCGTCGTTCATGAGTAATGACTTGAGGCAATTCCTGCTCTCATACGGGATTGCCTCTAGTAGGACCACGAGTTACAACCCTAGGGGCAATGGACAGGTGGAAAGAGAGAATGCTACAGTCTGGAAGGCTGTCCTATTGGCGCTGAAGTCCAAAGGCCTTCCAGTCTCCCATTGGCAGGAGGTCCTCCCAAATGCGCTTCACTCCATTCGCTCCCTCCTGTGTACGGCAACCAATGCTACTCCCCACGAGAGGATGTTCTCATTCCCTCGGAAGTCGTCCTCGGGGATATCTTTACCAGCCTGGTTGACGTACCCAGGACCCGTCCTTCTGCGGCGACATGTAAGGGCCCGCAAGTCCGACCCCTTGGTCGAACCGGTCCACCTCCTCCACGCCAACCCTCAGTATGCCTATGTGGCATATCCTGACGGGCGAGAGGACACAGTCTCGATCCGAGACCTGGCACCCGCAGGGGACGTAGCAACTCCTGTCGCTCCCATACCCCCAGCCACGAATCCCTTATCCCTTATTTCTCCCCCGGACGTGGCGCGGTCAGCACCGGGACCAGTGCATAACAGTTATACTCCACTGTACAGCTTGCCTGAGACTCGGAGATCGGCGCCATCGCAGAATGTACCGGGATCCCCTGCACTACCGCTTCATCAGGGTCAACCGGCCCGTGAGTCCGCGAGAGGACAGCCGGACGCTGTTTTGGAGAGAACGCCACCGCAAGCACCTACTCCGGTGTCACCGCCGGTATTGAGGCGGTCACAACGACGGTGCGGTCCTCCAGACCGTCTGGACTTGTAATCTGTTGACTTTTTTTTTATAGTCTGTTTTCGCACCCCGCCGGCCTTTGTTCTCAAAGGAGGGGTGAATGTGGTGAACCATCGTTGGTTCCCACTGTGGGGTTGTTCTAATGTTGTTGTTGGGCTAGGGTGTTTACACTGTGGGATTAATACACCTGTGGTTGTTACTGTTGTGGCACATCCCAGTCGGGCTCCGCCTCCTGGGAGAGGTATAAGACCCCCTGCTCGGGCGGGACCTCGTCAGTCTGGAGTGGTGTACTTATGTTCTAGTAGTTCCATTGTTAGGCAATAAAAGCCTTCAGTTACCGAAGCCTTGTGTCTTGTGTTCGATTGACGTGCATCACACCCCCAGGTGCTATATCCAGCCGCCTCTTGAATACATTCAATGTTTTGACATCAACTACTTCCTGTTGGGTCATGAATTCCACAGGCTCACCACTCTGTGGGTGAAGAAATGTCTCCTCATCTCTGTCCTAAATGGTCTTCCCTGAATCCTCAGACTGTGACCCCTGGTTCTGGACTCCTCCACCATCGGGAACATCCTCCCTGCATCTACCCTGTCTAGTCCTGTTAGATATTTTTAAGTTATGAGATTCCCCGCCTCATTCGTCTGAACTCCAGCGAAGACAATCCTAACCTAGTCGATCTCTCCTCGTACATCAGTCCCGCCATCCCCAATAAAACGGGAAGACTTAAGCCTCCCTCAATCTTAAAGATTTCTGCTCAACTGCTAGTTTATTTCTCTAAAAATGAATTCGGTACAGATGTAAAGTAGAGATGTGAAACCTGTGTGGAGACGTAGCCACCTCCATACTCGCTCCTCATTGACAGCCATCTTACAAGTTTACCGGCCTGGTCAAACTTCTTGAGCTGTGTAAGGGCCAAAAGAGCATATCCTGTGGCCTCAACTGTGTACAGAGAGTTGGCATTTCCATTGTCTGCCCAGTATGATTTTTCTAAAGAAGGGTGCAAGGAGAAGAAGAAGTTAAAAGAAAGATCATTCAAATCAAGTCATAGAGGTTTACAGCATGGAAACAGGCCCTTCGGCCCAACTTGTCCATGCCGCCCTTTTTTTTAACCACTAAGCTAGTCCCAATTGCCTGCATTTGGCCCATATCCCTCCATATCCATCTTACCCATGTAATGCTTTTTAAAAGACAAAATTGTACCCGCCTCTACTACTGTCTCTGGCAGCTCGTTCCAGACACTTTGTGTGAAAAAATTCCCCCTCAGGACCCTTTTGTATCTCTCCCCTCTCACCGTAAATCTATGCCCTCTAGTTTCAGTGTGCTACCCATTTCAGATGTATTGGTGTCTGGTCTTGTATGCTTAAGTTCTTACTAAAAGACAATCCCTTGAATCAAATTCTCCGGGCGGGATCTTACCGTGCCGTTCACACTACGCTCCCGCTGCGGCAAAGTCAGAGAATTTGGCGGCCAGCCAGACCGCCATTCACTGCGGCAGGATGGGTAAATCCCACCGGCGTGAACATTTTAAAGTTTATTTATTAGTGTCACAAGTAGGCTTACATTAACACTGCAATGAAGTTACTGTGAAAATCCCCTGGTCGCCACACTCCGGCACCTGTTCGGGTACACTGAGGGGGAATTTAGCACGGCCAATGCACCCTAACCAGCACGTCTTTCAGACTGTGGGGGGAAACTGAAGCACCCGGAGAGGAAACCCATGCAGACACGGGGAGAATGTGCAGACTCCGCACAGTCATCCAAGCCGGGAATTGAACCCGGGTCCCTGGCGCTGTGAGGCAGCAGTGCTAACCACCATGCTACCATGCCGTCCGGTGGTAAGATTCTGGCCTTCATCTCGATCTGGTAGATAGGTACATTGCCAATTCTCAGGAAGAGAATGGGGCAGCACGGTGGCACAGTGGTTAGCACAGCTGCCTCATAGCTCCAAGGACCCGGGTTCAATTCCCGGCCTCGAGTCACTGTCTGTGTGGAGTCTGCACGTTCTCCCCGTATCTGCGTGGGTTTCCTCCGGGTGCTCTGGTTTCCTCCCACAGTCCAAAGACAGTGACCCTAGCGCTGTGAGGCAGCAGTGCTAACCAATGGGCTGCCGTGCGTCCTCTGGTTTCGCATGCCCCGCTATCGCTTCCAGCGAGAACAGGGAATCAGAGAATCCCAGTCACGGGTGAGGTCGGAGAATTCTGGACCGTTATGTTCTCTCAACCTCCTTTTATTGAGCACGGGGAAGCAGCAAAATTGGGCCGAATGGCCTCTTCCTGCACAGTCGGGATTCTATGGGTCGAACCATCGAAGATGTGAGGCTGAGGTAGATTAGCTAAATTGCCCCTTAGTGTCAGGGAGACTAGCATTCCGTCATCGCTTCAATCAGTTCCTGTAAGTAAAGACCAATATATTCCTGAAATTCCAAACATGTCCCAGTATTGACACATTCATATGGATTGACTGATGTTAGTGTTGAAGAATTAACTAAAGGAAAAACTAACTGCTTTCTTTGTGGGTTAACACTGCAATGGTAAAGGATAGTTTGCTTTTGTTTGTCCAATGGTGTGTTGGCTAAAGTTTTTTTTTGAAGTTTATTTATTCGTCACAAGTAGGCTTACATTAACACTGCAATGAAGTCACTGTGAAAATCCCCCCTGTCACCACACTCCGGTGCCTGTTTGGGTACACTGAGGGAGAATTTAGCACGGCCAATTCACCTAACCTGCACATCTTTGGACAATGGGAGCAAACTGGAGCAGCCGGAGGAAACCCATGCAGACACGGGGAGAATGTGCAAACTCCACACAGACAGTGACCCAAGCTGGGAATTGAACCCGGGCCCCTGGCGCTGTGAGGCAGCAGTGCTAACCACTGTGCCACCGTGCCGCCCCAGGTTAGGTGGATTGGCCATGCTAAATTGCCCCTTAGTGTCCAAAGGTGTGCAGGTTCGATCGATTGGCCATGCTAAATTGCCCTTTAGTGCCCAAAGATGTGCAGGTTCGATGGATTGGCCATGCTAAATTGCCCCTTAGTGTGAGGGGGATTATCAGGCTAAATGCATAGGGTCACAGGGATAGGGTGGGATTGTTGTCGGTGCAGGCGCATTGGGCCAAGTGGCCTCCTTCTGCACTGCAGGGATTCTATTCTATTCTATACTATTCTCTGATTCTATTTCGATTCTGGTGACATTCCCTGTAGAGGTAGCCATGATGTGGAGATGCCGGCATTGGACTGGGGTGGGCACAGTAAGAAGTCTCACAACACCAGGTTAAAGTCCAACAGGTTTATTTGACAGCACAAGCCACAAGCTTTCGGAGCGCTGCTCCTGATGCTCCCGATGATCCTGATGAAGGAGTGGCACTCCGAAAGCTTGTGGCTAGTGCTACCAAATAAACCTGTTGGACTTTAACCTGGTGTTGTGAGACTTCTTACTGTGTGTAGAGATAGACAGAATGCCAGTGGGAAGATTCGAAAGACAGAGAAAATGCGTACTTACCCAGTGAAGCAAATCTCATCAGAATGTCTGTTTTGTCTTTATTGAGTAGTGACAGGGCGTAGGATGTTATTGCCACGGAGTACGCTCTCTGCAGATTACCAATCTGATTTTCCAGGTAGTCTTCTGCTTTTCTGATACTGTTTTCATAACCCTGCAAGTAATAAATCACAATTAGCTGAAGAGATTTTAGAATGACAAGCTATCAACTGTCACCAGCCGGTGCCTGGAGTTAACATTCACAGCGGTAATAATTTTTGAATATGCAAAATCAGTTGTTCCAATTTTGCCGCTTCCCCGTGCTCAATAAAATGAGGTTGAGAGAACATAACGGACCAGAATTCTCCGACCTCACCCGTGACTGGGATTCCCGGGTTCTCTGTTTCGCTGTTCTCGCTGGAAGCGGTAGCAGGGCATGCGAGACTGGAGAATGCACAGCGGCACAGTGGTTAGCACTGCTGCCTCACAGCGCCAGGGTCACTGTCTGTCCGCACATCTTTGGACTGTGGGAGGAAACCGGAGCGCCCGGAGGAAACCCACGCAGACACGGGGAGAAACTCCACTGCCTGTGCAGAATTTGCACGTTCTCCCCGTGTCTGCGTGGGTTTCCTCCGGGTGCTCCCGTTTCCTCCCACAGCCCAAAAGACGTGCTGGTTAAGGTGCATTTGGCCGTGCTAAATCTTCCCTCAGTGTACCCGAACAGGCACCGGAGTGTGGCGACCAGGGGATTTTCACAGTAACTTCATTGCAGTGTTAATGTAAGCCTACTCGTGACACTAATAAATAAACTTTAAACTGAATAAAAGTGGCAACAGGTTTGGCCATGGCTCTTTAAGTCAGGTAGCAAGCTAGCAATAATTTTGAAGCTTACATGCGGGATAATTGCTAAATAGGCTAGCTACCCTATTCCGATTGATAGCGGGGGAAAGAAAGAGGTGGGCCCTTCAGGTGAGTTGGGAGAAGATTCTGACAGCCAGAATTCTCCAACCTCAGCTGGGATTCTCCGGCCTCTCTGCAGGGAATGGGGATGTGGCTGCAGCGGGAAGAATTCCAGCCAACTTCGAGCAAGTCTTCTGAAGCAAAATATTGCAGTGTAACCTGGTCTTGTTACCTTCCTCTTAACAGAAAGGAGATTCCTTTACCTCGATGTAAATCGAACAAACGAAGTTAGCCTCAAGCATGGCGATGAGTACAAATGCAGTCAGTGACGCTTCGCTCTCGGACCCTCGGACTCCTCCCTGAGGGAAAATCGGCACACAAAAATATATTTCATTCAGGCACATTCCCACTGAAAACAAGTCAGGATAACTAAACGGCTGCAGGGGAGCTTGTCCCACTTCAGGACTTGACGGCCACGGAAGGTGCGTTCGGAATGTGGACAAGAGGGCTGATTGTCAGCCCGTGAACCTTTCGAATACACCTGGAGGCACAGTGGTAAGAGCAGGAAGGTTTCCTGATCAGCTATATTACAGACATCGAACCCATTGCAGTACTTCACGGTGGTTAGCACTGCTGCCTCACAGCTCCAGGGACCCGGGTTCGATTCCCGGCTTGGGTCACTGTCTGTGCAAAGTCTGCACGTTCTCCCCGTGTCTGCGTGGGTTTCCTTCGGGTGCTCCGGTTTCCTCTCTCAGTCTGAAAGACGTGCTGGTTAGGTGCATTGGCCATGCTAAATTCTCATTTGGATTACCTGAACAGAGTGTGGCAACTAGGGGATTTTCAGTCACCTCATCGCAGTGTTATTGTAAGCCAACTTGTGACTAATAAATAAACTTTTAAAAAAATAATTATAGACTCATCCAATGAAGGTCTCAGGGCATGGTACCTGAGGGCAGAGTTAAATTGCTGATTTCGTTTCTGGAGTTCATCTCTTGGCAAAGATTAACAAAAAACAAATCAAAGACCAGGAATAAACCTGAGGAAAGGTTGAGGCAAATGAATCCTATAATTCAGGTAATAATTTAAACCTCAAAGCCTCAAATTCATCTTGAGTGAACAAGCTAACAATTTTGGAACACCAGGATAGATACAGTTTTGAACAGTAAAGGAATTAAGGGTTATGGTGAGCGGGCGGGTAAGTGGAGCTGAGTCCACGAAAAGATCAGCCATGATCTTATTGAATGGTGGAGCAGGCTCGAGGGGCCAGATGGCCTACTCCTGCTCCTAGTTCTTATGTTCTTATGTTAATGTTGTGTAAATCCAACTTAGATGGGAACATTTTCTGACAAAAAAATTTAAAACCAAGAGCATCAAGAGGAAAAATTACACCCTTAACAAGGACCAGTATTTCGAATGAGCTGTGCAAATGTTGAAAGTAACCTTTTCCCCCAACAACTCGAAGATTATAGTTGATGGTTTTACCATCAGGATGAAGGAGCAGTGCTCCGAAAGCTTGTGATTCCAAATGAGCCTGTTAGACTTTAACCCCAAGTGAACCTGTTGGACTTTAACCTTGTGTGTGAGACTTCTTAACTTTACCACGTAGAGGGGCGCAAAACGGACACCAAGGAAAAGCGAAGCAGGTGTCGATGGAATTAGGAGTGGGCCGAGGAATGTTATGCAAAGGGTTTTTGGAAAAATAAGGGTGGTCCAGAGGGTAAAGGAGGGGAAATGACAGATGGTGAAAGCAAGCTTTAGGAGTAACCCGGGGAATCGAGTCAAGGCGGCATTTTGACAACTGGGAAAGGACAAAGGGAATATTTGATCAAGGTTTTCAAGAGCTTTGATGGAGTGAATAAGGAGAAAATGTTTCCAGTGGGAGAATCCGGAAGGGTTTTGATTAAAGAAACTCGCACGAGAGCCAGAGACAATTAGTCTTTGTTTTGTAAACGCAACGAGTTGTCGCCTGGAATCCACTCCACAGAAGAGTGGTGGAAGTAGCTTCAATAGAAACCAAAGAGAGTTGGAGGAACATTTGAAGAGGGAAACTTTGGGGAAACAGCAGGCTGGCACGGTGGCACAGTGGTTAGCACCGCTGCCTCACAACGCCAGGGACCCGGGTTCAATTCCGGCCTTGGGTGACTTTCTATGCGGAGTCCGCTCACTCTCCTCGTGTCGGCGTGGGTTTCGTCCGGGTGCTCCGGTTTTCTTCCACAGTCCAATGACGTGCGGCTAGGGGGATGGGCCGTGCTAACTTACCCCTTAGTTTCCAAAGATGTGTAGGTTTGGATGATTGGCCGTGCTAAATTGCCCGTCAATGCCAAAAGATGTGTAGGTTAGGTGGATTGGCCATGCTAAATTGCCCCTTAGTGTCCAAAGCTGTGATGTTACGTGGATTAGTGATGTTCAATGTGCTGGATTACAGGGATAGGGTAGTTGGGAAGGTATGGGTGGGATGTTCTTTGGGAGAGTCAGTGCCTACTCAATGGACCGAATGGCCTCTTTCTGCACAGTCAAGATTCTATGGGTTGAACAATCCAAGATGTGCAGGTGAGGTGGATTGGCTAAATTGCCCCTTAGTGTCGGGGGTTCAGCAGAGTAAATATGGGGATTGGGTCTGGATGGGATTAATGTTATTCATAGAATCCCTACAGTGCAGAAGGAGGCCATTCGGCCCATCGAGCCTACACCGACCACAATCCCACCCAGGCCTCATTCCCACAACCCCACATATTTACCCTACTAACCCCCTGACACCAGGGTAAAATTTAGCACGGCCAATCAACCTAACTCGCACATCTTTGGAGTGTGGGAGAAAACCAGAGCACCCGGAGGAAATCCACGCGGGGAGAATGTGCAAACTCCGCACAGGCAGTGGCCTGAGGCCAGGAATTGAACCCTGCACCCTGGCGCTGTGAGGCTACCATGCTGCTAGCAGGCTGGATGGGCTGAATGGCCTGCTCCTGCACTGTAGGGATTCTATGATTCTATGACTGAGACTAACTGGATATTTTTTTTGAAAGAGCTAGCACAGGCAGGATGGGCCGAATGGCCACATTCTGTCCTGTAACATTCTATGATTCGATAAAAGCCAATTACTGCAGATGCTGGAATCTGAAACCAAAAGTGAAAACGCTGGAAAATCTCAGCCGGTCTGGCAGCGTCTGGAAGGAGAGAAAAGAGCTGACGTTTCGAGTCCAGGTGACCCTTTGTCAAAGCTGATCTGAGTAATAAGAAACAATTTGCATACAATCATCTGTTGCTGGTATACAGGTGCGTCCTCTTTGAAGTGACCATTAGGGTTCTGTTTCTGTAAAATCAGCCAGTTTGCAGCATCACAGAGAACATTTGGTTGGATGTCAATCAATCGATATGACATTGCAAACACTTTCAGCACATAAGCAGTCAACCTACAAGGAAAGAAATGCAATGTTAACTCATTTAAAAATATATATTGTGCAATAAAACAGGGCAACACAATGGTTAGCACTGCTGCCTCACAGCGCCAGGATTCTCACAGTAACTTCATTGCAGTGTCAATGTAAGCCTACTTGTGACACTAATAAATACACTTTAAAACAGATTTTATGCAGAAAATTAACCTGGAGACTCTTTTCACAATGAAACCTTTTCAACATCACTGGAATTAATTATTAAATACACACACTTGTCGAAATCTAAATTAACATTACTTGATCTAAATCAATATTTGACTGGGTATTAATTTTGTCGCAAATTGAATAGTTATGGAGCTCAGTCCTAAATCACTCCACCTCTTCATCTCACTCTCCATTAAGACGTTCCTTAAATCCAACTTTTTTTGACCAAGCTTTTGGTCACCTCTCCTAATAGGACATTAACCTGTCCACTCCTAGTGGGCACGGTGGCACAGTGCCTCACAGGGCTGGGGACCTGGGTTCGATTCCCAGCCTTGGGTCACTGGCTGTGTGGAGTTTGCACGTTCTCCCTTTGTCTGCGTGGGTTTCCTCCGGGTGCTCCGGTTTCCACCCACAGTCCAAAGATGTGCGGGTTGGGTTGATTGGCCATACTAAATTAGCCCTTAGTGTCAGGGGGAACTAGTGGGGTAAATACATGGGGTTATAGGGATAGGGGCTGGGTGGGATTGTTGTCGGTGCAGGCTCGATGGGCCGAATGGTTTATTTCTGCATTGTAGGGATTCTATGGATATCTCCTTTTGTTGTTTGACGCCAGATTGGGCTTGGTGATCACCCCTGGGCAACAGCTTGGGGGATTTCATTATATGAAAAGGTGCTATATCAATGCAAGTTGCTGTTGTTGGTTCATACTGCATGGGAGATTTTAATGGATATTGTGCATCCAACTTACAGGTGATACAAAGATAGGCGGAGGGGTAGGTAGTATTGAGGAGGCAGGGAGGCTGTAGTAGGATATGGACAGGATAAGAGAGTGGGCAAGGAAGTGGCAGATGGAATACAACGTGGGAAAATGTGAGGTTACGCACTTTGGTAGGAAGAATAGAGGCGGAGACTATTTTCTAAATGGGGAGAGAATTCAGGAATCAGAAGCGCAAAGGGACTTGGGAGTCCTAGTTCAGGACCCCCTTAAGGTTAATTTGTAGGTAATTAGAAAAACAAAACTAATGTTGGTATTCCTTTCGAGAGGACTAGAATGCAAAAGCAGGGATGTACTGCTGAGGCTTTGCAAGGCTCTGGTGGGACCACATTTGGAATATTGTGAACAATTTTGGGCCCCGTATCTAAGGAAGGATGTGCCGGCCTTGGAGAGGGTCCGGGGGGGTTCACCAGAATGATGCTGGGAATGAGAAGCTTGACCTATGAGAAAGGTTTGAGGATTCTGGGTCTGTACTCGATGGAGTTTAGAAGGATGAGGGGGGAATCCCATTGAAACTTACAGGATACTGAAAGGCCTGGATAGAGTGGACATGGGGAAGGTGTTTCCATTAGTCGGAGAGACTAGGATCCGAGGGGACAGCCTCAGAAAAACGGGATGACCCTTTAGACCCGAGATGAGGAGGAATTTCTTCAGTCAGAGGGTGGTGAATCTGTGGAATTCATTGCCACAGAGGAGGCCGGGTCATTGAGTGTATTGAAGGCAGAGATAGATAGGTTCTTGTTTGGTCAGGGGATCAAAGGTTACAGGGAAAAGGAGGGAGAATGGGGTTGAGAAACCTAACAGCCATGATCGAATGGCGGAGCAGACTCGATGGGCTGAATGGCCTAATTCTTCTCCTGTATCTTATGGTCCTATACTCCTAGTAGTACATATTTAAATTTTTGATACCAATCTCATTAGTCCAAAGGCAGAAGCAGCAACTTGCAGTTGTATACCACCCGAAACATGATTTTAAAAATCCACCTCCCCACCTGTTTCCCATATCCTCTTATCCTTTTTTTTATCAGAAATATATCTATCTCCCTCTTAAAACCATTTAATGATTCAGACCCCACCGTGCTATGGGACAACGAGTTCCACAAATTCACCACCCTCTGCGAGAAGTAGTTCCTCCTCATCTCAGTTTTAAATCTACAGCCTCTCAACCTATACCTGTGACCTCTTGTTCGAGACTGTCCCACAAGGGGAAACATTTGGTCTACATTTTTAAAAATTCATTCATGGGACATGGATGTCTCTGGTTAGGGCAGCATTTATTGCCCATCCCTAGTTGCCCTTGAGAAGGTGGTGGTGAGCTGCCATCTTGAATCGCTGCAGTCCATGTTCTGTGGGTTGAGCCACAATGCCGTTAGGGAGGGAATTCCAGGATTCTGAACCAGCTTTACTTTATCAATTCCCCTCTCATCTTTCTAAACTCCAGCGAGTACCAGCCCAAACTGTTCAATCTCTCCTCATACATCATCCACAGAATGTCATTCTCAATGTCAACAAAACAAAGTAGATTGTCATCGACTTCAGGAAGCGTAAAGGAGAACATGCCCCTGTCTACATCAATGGGGATGAAGTAGAAAGGGTCGAGAGCTTCAAGATTGTAGGTATCCAGATCACCAACAACCTGTCCTGGTCCCCCCATGCCGACACTATAGTTAAGAAAGCCCACCAACGCTTCTACTTTCTCAGAAGACTAAGGAAATTTGGCATGTCAGCTACGACTCTCACCAACTTTTACAGATGCACCATAGAAAGCATTCTTTCTGGTTGTATCACAGCTTGGTATGGGCTCCTGCTCTGCCCAAGACCACAAGGAACTACAAAAGGTCATGAATGTAGCCCAATCCATCACGCAAACCAGCCTCCCATCCGCTGACTCTGTCTACACTTCCCGCTGCCTTGGCAAAACAGCCAGCATAATTAAGGACCCCACACGCCCCGGACCGGATATTCTCTTTTCCGCCTTCTTCCTTCGGGAAAAAGATACAAAAGTCTGAGATCACGTACCAACCGACTTAAGAACAGCTTCTTCCCTGCTGCTGACAGACTTTTGAATGGACCTACCTCGGATTAAGTTGATCTTTTTCTACACCCTAGCTGTGACTGTAACACTACATTCTGCACTCTCTCCTTTCCTTCTCTATGAACAGTATGTTTTCTCTGTATAGCGTGCAAGAAACAATACTTTTCACTGTAAATACATGTGACAATAATAAAGAATAAATCAACCTCCTCTGAACTGCCTCCAATGCCTCCAAAACATCCCAAGACATTTCACAGAAGCAAGATTTGATAAGATTCAAACAATATTGTCAGAAAGGGATGGGAGAAAGGAAACATATAATTCAATAACATACCATGTGCTCGAAGGTGCTTGTAACCATATTGCATAAGTGCCGTCAGCTTTGCGATATGCCAGTTGTTGAGCATAACCTGAGAGGAGAACAAGTCGAAATTTAAAAAAAGACAAAAATCTACCAACACTGGAAATCTGAAATCAGAATCAGAAAGAGGATTTTGACAATGAGTGATCTGGCCACAGAATACACAATCAGAGAAAATAGGGAAAGGATCTGAAAACCTGCAGAAAATATTAACTAATCAAAGCCAGTCTCAAACTGTGAAATGACAACCGGAGTCGATCTTGTTAGCCAAACCAATAAAGTAAATCAAATTAACTGAGGGACAAATTAAAAGGTGCAGCCCCCAAAACAGGAGGGAACCGCCCGAACCAAAAAACAAAGCAGGAAGGCAACTGAAAACAACAAACTAAAACGTGGTTAGTCGGTTCAATAATACATCTCAGCCCCTGCGGTGCCCAACTTTTACAGATGCACCATAGAAAGCATTCTTTCTGGCTGTATCACAGCTTGGTATGGCTCCTGCTCTGCGCAAGGAACTGCAAAAGGTCGTGAATGTCGCCCAATCCATCACGCAAACCATCCTCCCATCCACTGACTCTGTCGACACATCCCACTGCCTCTGCAAAGCCCCGGACCGGACATTCTCTCTTCCACCTTCTTCCATCGGGAAAAAGATACAGAAGTCAGAGGTCTCGTATCAACCGACTCAAGAACAGCTTCTTTCCTGCTGCTGTCAGACTTTTGAATGAACCTACTGATGCGCGATTGATTCACACGGGAGGCGAGGACGTACCCGGGAATAAAGGCTTTTATTCAGACAAATAGGAGCACACTACTTAACAATATTATCCCAGACTAAAGACTGCTAGGAAGTAGCAGTGACCATTATACTTGTGGTGAACCATCGTTGGTTACCACTGGGGGTTGTTCTTATGTTACTGTTGGGTTAGGGTGTTGTCACTGTGGGGGTTGTATAATGTTGTTGGGTTAGGGTGTTTACCTGTTGTAAATGTTATTATGGCACATCCCGGTGGGGCCCCGCCTCCGGAGGAGAGGTATAAGACCCTCTGCTCCGGCAGGACCCCTTCAGTCTGAACTGGTGTACTCGTGTTAGTTAGTTCCATTGTTTGACAATAAAAGCCTTCAATACTGAAGCCTTGTTCCACGTGCTTGATTGTCGCGCATCAATTTTATTGTCAAACAGAAAACTCTCAGCTGTAAAAAAAAAAGAGTATGGAACAGATCTTGAAACCAGATCGTCTGGCGTTGGACCCACGTGCGGTCGGTGCCGCTAACACCTTCGACCATTGGTGGAAGTGTTTCGAAGACTACCTGGCAGCCTCTGTAGCTATTACTACAGACAGCGACAAACTCCAAGTCCTCCACGCAAGGGTAAGCGACACGATTTATCTCGCGATTCGTGCGGCTACCACTTACCCGAGGGCCGTCGAGCTCTTGAAGAAACGATACACGAAACCACCCAACGAGATACACGCTCGTTACCTCCTCGCTACACGACGTCGGCAGTCGGGCGAAACCATGGAGGACTACGCCAATGAGCTCCTGCAGCTTGCCAGGGGTTGCGATTGTAAAGACGTATCAGCCGAACAATACATGTACGACCTCGCCCGAGACGCGTTCGTAGCAGGGGTAGGGTCCTCGTACATCCGGCTTAAGTTACTGGAAAAAGGGAACCTCGACTTGACCCAAGCGATGGAGATGGCTGAGATGCTGGAAGCGGCGTCGAAAAGCTTGGCGCTGTACCCCGAGGACCACGTGGAGTCAATGTGGCAAGAGCAAGCTCAAATCCCTCCTCGCCCCGCAAACTCGCGCTCCCAGATCGATCCGACGACGGCGGCAGCTCCAGGCGGCCAGCGATGCTATTTTTGCGGTGGGGCCAAGCATCCACGGCAACAGTGTCCGGCAAAAACGGCAATCTGCAGCCAGTGCGGTAAAAAAGGCCACTACGGTAAAGTTTGCAGGTCGAAGTCCAAAAACGGCAGTGCAGCTTGTAACCCTCCAGAGCGGAGACAATCTCCTTCGGCGTCGCAGTACCCACGAGGTCCGACCACGTGCGAATCCAGGACGGCGCCATCGTGGCTGACGGAGGAGGAGGTAGACCTTAAGTCCGCCTACCATCAACTCCCCATCCGCCCAGAGGACCGACAATATACGGCTTTTGAGGCGGATGGTCGTCTATACCATTTCCTCAGGTTCCATTTGGTGTCACCAATGGGGTCTCGGTCTTCCAGCGTGCTATGGACCGAATGGTGGACCAGAACGGGTTGCGGGCTACCTTCCCGTACCTGGATAACGTCACCATCTGCGGCCATGACCAGCAGGACCATGACACGAATCTCCAACACTTTCTGCGCACTGCATCTCGCCTGAATCTGACCTATAACAGGGAGAAGTGCGTATTCCGTACGCGCAGGTTAGCCATCCTTGGATACGTGGTGGAAAACGGGGTCATTGGCCCTGATCCAGACCGTATGCGCCCCCTTACTGAACTTCCCTTGCCCGCTAGCATGAAAGCACTGAGGAGATGCCTCGGGTTCTTTTCGCACTATGCGCAGTGGGTCCCCAACCAAGCGGACAAAGCTCGTCCGCTCATCAAGTCCACGACTTTCCCACTCACGCCGGAGGCCCAATTGGCCTTCAAGGCTTTGAAAAGCGACATTTCGAAAGCCACGATGCACGCGGTGGATGAATCCATCCCTTTCCAGGTGGAGAGTGATGCATCTGATTTCGCCCTAGCCGCCACACTAAACCAGGCAGGCAGGCCCGTCGCGTTCTTTTCCCGCACCCTTCAAGGCCCCGAAATTCGGCACTCAGCGGTGGAGAAGGAGGCTCAGGCCATTGTGGAGGCAGTCAGACACTGGCGCCATTACCTGGCGGGGAAGCGGTTCACTCTGATCACGGATCAACGATCCGTGGCGTTTATGTTCAGTAACACGCAGAGGGGCAAGATCAAGAACGATAAGATCTTGCGGTGGAGAATTGAGCTCTCCACCTATAATTACGATATTATGTATCGTCCAGGGAAGCTCAATGAGCCCTCGGATGCCCTCTCGCGCGGAACATGCGCCATCATGCAGGAGGACCGCTTGAAGGCCCTCCACAATGACCTGTGTCATCCTGGAGTCACCCGACTCTACCACTTCGTCAAAGCCCGCAACCTGCCCTACTCGGTGGAGGATGTCAGGTCAGTGACGAGAAGCTGTCGGATTTGCGCAGAATGCAAACCGCACTTTTATCGACCAGACCGGGCACAATTGGTCAAGGCCACTCGCCCTTTTGAGAGGCTGAGTGTGGATTTTAAGGGCCCCCTTCCCTCAACGGACCGGAACGTCTATTTCCTCAACATAATAGATGAGTACTCCCGGTTCCCGTTTGTTGTCCCCTGTGCGGACACGTCGACTGCCACCGTCATTAAGGCATTCAGTGAGCTTTTTACCCTGTTCGGGTACCCCTGCTACATTCATAGCGACAGGGGCTCGTCGTTCATGAGCAACGACTTGAGGCAATTCCTGCTCTCATTCGGGATTGCCTCTAGTAGAACCACGAGCTACAACCCTAGGGGTAACGGACAGGTGGAAAGGGAGAATGCTATAGTCTGGAAGGCTGTCCTACTGGCACTGAAATCCAGGGGCCTTCCAGTCTCCCGTTGGCAGGAGGTCCTTCCAAATGCGCTCCATTCTATCCGCTCCCTCCTGTGTACGGCAACCAATGCTACTCCCCACGAGAGGATGTTCTCATTCCCTCGGAAGTCGTCCTCGGGGATCTCATTACCAGCCTGGTTGACGTACCCAGGACCCGTCCTTCTGCGGCGACATGTGAGGGCTCGCAGGTCCGACCCCTTGGTCGAACCGGTCCAACTCCTCCACGCCAACCCTCAGTATGCCTATGTGGCATATCCTGACGGGCGAGAGGACACTGTCTCCATTCGAGACCTGGCGCCCGCAGGGGACGTAGCAACTCCTGTCGCTCCCATACCCCCTGTCACGAATCCCCTACTACTCATTTCTTCCCCAGACGTGGCGCGGTCAGCACCGGGACCAGTGCATAACAGTTATACTCCCATGTACAGCTTGCCTGAGACTCGGAGATCGGCGCCACCACCGAAGGTTCCAGGATCCCCTGCACCATCACCTCACCAGGGCCAACCGGCCCGGGAGTCCTTGAGGGGACAGCCGGACGCTGTTTTGGAAAGAACGCCACCGCAAGCACCTGCTCCGGTTTCGCAACCGGTGTTGAGGAGATCACAGCGACGGTGCGGTCCTCCAGACCATCTGGACTTGTGAATTTTGTACATATATGACCTGTTTTTGCACCCCGCCGGCCTTTGTTTTTGAAGGAGGGGTGAATGTGGTGAACCATCGTTGGTTACCACTGGGGGTTGTTCTTATGTTACTGTTGGGTTAGGGTGTTGTCACTGTGGGGGTTGTATAATGTTGTTGGGTTAGGGTGTTTACCTGTTGTAAATGTTATTATGGCACATCCCGGTGGGGCCCCGCCTCCGGAGGAGAGGTATAAGACCCTCTGCTCCGGCAGGACCCCTTCAGTCTGAACTGGTGTACTCGTGTTAGTTAGTTCCATTGTTTGACAATAAAAGCCTTCAATACTGAAGCCTTGTTCCACGTGCTTGATTGTCGCGCATCAATACTCCTGTAAGAAGGCGGAGCCGAACGGAGTGTACCACATAAACAATAATAACAGGTGGAACACCCAAACCCTAACCCCAACAGTAACAAGAGTAACATATGTACAAGTACCCATAGTGGTAACCATCTATGGTTCACCACACCTACCTCGCATTAAGTTGATCTTTCTCCACACCCTAGCTATGACTGTAACACTTCATTCTGCACTGTCTCCTTTCCTTCTCTATGAACGGTATGTTTTGTCTGTATAGCGCACAAGAAACAATACTTTTCACTGTATGCTAATACATGTGACAATGATAAATCAAATCAAATCAAATCAAAAAATGGGAACGGAAGCCGTGACAATGCCCTTGGACATTGGACGAGTATAAAAGTTGGAGTGTTATGGTAAGGTTATATAAGGCATTGGTGAGGCCGAATTTGGAGTATTGTGTACAGTTTTGGTCACCTAGTTACAGGAAGGATGTAAATAAGATTGGAAGAGTGCAGAGAAGGTTCACAAGGATGTTACCGGGACTTGAGAAGCTGAGTTACAGAGAGAGATTGAATAGGTTGGGACTTTATTCCCTGGAGCGTAGAAGATTGAGGGGAGATTTGATAGAGGTGTATAAGATTTTGATGGGTATAGATAGAGTGAATGCAAGCAGGCTTTTTCCGCTGAGGCTAGGGGAGAAAAAAACCAGAGGGCATGGGTTAAGGGTGAAAGGAGAAAAGTTTAAAGGGAATATTAGGGGGGGCTTCTTCACGCAGAGAGTGGTGGGAGTGTGGAATGAGCTGCCGGATAAAGTGGTAAATGCGGGGTCACTTTTAACATTTAAGAAAAACTTGGACGGGTTCATGGATGAGAGAGGTGTGGAGGGATATGGTCCAAGTGCAGGTCAGTGGGACTAGGCATAAAATGGTTCGGCACAGACAAGAAGGGCCAAAAGGCCTGTTTCTGAGCTGTAATTTTCTGTGGTTCTATGGACACCGAACGGCCCCTCTCCAGGAACACCCGGCCGCGAATGTAGCCACGGTAAAGGGACAGTCAGGTCGGACAACCCCATCGGTTGCCCGCTGCCTGGACCTGTTTAAGGCAAGTCTAGCCAGGCCCAAGAGCAGATTCACAAGGAGGTCCTCTGCGTTCCCTGTCCCCCTCCTCACCGGGTACCCGTAGATCAGGAGCGAGGGGCTGAAGTGCAAACAAGACACCAAGAAAAGGTTTTTAAGATAACTAAAAAGGGACTGCAGCCTATGGCACAAAGCGTAGACATGGACCACGGATTTCGCAAGACCACAAAAAGGGCAGGTTTCTTGGGAGCCTGTGAACCAGTGCAGCCTACGGTTGTGTGGAACTGCGGCATTGCACTGGTCTCCACCACAGATCCCCAAGGTAGTGGGGGAGCATCCATCCATAGAGGGACCTCCAATGGGTGCCTCTGCCATCGGACGGCAACAAGGCACACCAAAGCGTGTCCAGGCAATGGGCAAAGGAAGGTGTGCAGCAGCAGCCCCCGTACAGGAAACCCCCCCCCAGTGCGGTGGCAAAGGGCAAGGAAGGCATTACAAGCAGGGTCAAGGCCAACAAATGGTTCCTCGATCCAATTCCATTTTACACGGTCTCCAAACCTGATGCTCCAAGCTAACTCCATTCTGTCAATGAGATGGATTCATCCAATCATAAAGCCTCCAATTGTAACTTTGGCCATGTACAGTGTGATAACCCCCATGATCTGCATGGGGGGAATCACTAATTAAAATCCCCACCGTGCAGAAGGAGACCATTTGGCCCATCGAGTCTGCACCGACCACAATCCCACCCAGGCCCTATTCCCGTAACCCCTCATATTTACCCTGCTAATCCCCCTGATGCTAAGGTCAATTTAGCATGGCCAATCAACCTAACCCACACATCGTTGGACTAATTGACCTCCAAGCTGGGTCCAGTGAATACAAACTCCCTGGCGATTGTTAATTAGGCAACCAGCTGGAGCTCGTATACCGAGCCCTTTATAAAGCAAGACCCTGAGAGGGTCCATTAAACTTTTAGGCCCGGTTGGAGCCTGTTGTGCTCACCACAGGCCTGTGGTTATTGTTTAATTTCATTTTGTGTAATAAAAGCACAGTTCCTTCACAGCAGAATCCAGGAGTTATTATATATAGTCTTTTCTCCCTGTTGTCAGGTTATGACCAGGACATGTCTCGACTTTGCCTTTGTTAGTTCCCTCTACATCTCTTTGCATGTACATCTTGGCTGGTGTTCCTCACCAAAGCCTATATCAAATCTATATCAAGATCAGTTTCTTCCCTGCTGTCAACAGGCTTTTGAAGAGTCCCAACATATATTAAGCTGATCTTTCTCTTCACCCGACCTGTAACTGCAATACTACATTCTGCATCCTCTCCTTTCCTTCTCCCCTATGTACTCTATGAACGGTATGCTTTTTCTGTATAGTGCGCAAGAAACAATACTTTTCACTGTATCCCAATACATGCGACATAATAAATCAAACCAATCATCAACTGTGTACAGTTCTGGTGACCTTATTATAGAAAGGATATTATTAAACTACAAGGAGGACAGAAAAGATTTACTGGGATGCTACCGGGACTTGATGATTTGAGTTATAAGGGGAGGCTGGATAGACTGGGACTTTTTTCCCTGGAGTGTAGGAGGTTTAGGGCTGATCTTATTGAGGTCTGTAAAATAATGAGGGGTGTTGATAGGGTAGACAGACAACATCTTTTCCCAAAGGTAGGGGAGTCTGAAACTAGAGGGCATAGGTTTAAGGTGAGAGGGGAGAGACACAAAAGAGTCCAGAGGGGCAATTTTTTCACACAGAGGGTGATGAGTGTCTGGAACGAGCTGCCAGAGGTAGTAGTAGAGGCGGGTACAATTTTGTCTTTTAAAAAGCATTTAGACAGTTACATGGGTAAGATGGATATAGAGGGATATGGGCCAAATGCAGGCAATTGGGACTAGCTTGGGGGTTTAAAAAAGAGACAGCATGGACAAGTTGGGCCGAAGGGCCTGTTTCTCTGCTGTAAACCTCCAAGACCTCTACCTCTATTTCATCTGTCACATTTTCAACTGAAGCCTCTATTCTGAGCCTGACTTACGTTATACCATCAGTGACAGTCTCAATATCCATCGAGTCTCAATGGGCATCAACCCGTAAAATTCAAATTCCAAAGAACAAGATACTCCTTATCTTAACAATGTTGTATATAAGAATAGCAATGTGTACCTTGTTGAACGAGCTTCACTGCAGCATCTCTACGATCTATTCCAACCCTTTCCCATTGCTTAGTTTTGTCCAGATAGTTGGTGACAATCGCAACTGGGGTCATCGATGCCATATTCTGCTCTCCGCAGCCAGAAGGGACTCGAATTAGATGCTTCAGTTTTGCTCCATCAATAGTGTTTTCAATTGTTTGCGCTAAAATGTCTCCTGTTTCGTGAACAAAATACATTCATAAGTACAAAGCAATATCGTGCAGATGCTAGAAATCTAATCTAAAAGATGCTGAAAATATCACACAGGTCAGACGGAAATTGTGCCGAGAGAAATGGATAAATGGGGGGAATTTTACCAAAAAAAATAGACACTGTAAGAAGTCTCACAACACCAGGTTAAAGTCCAACAGATTCATTTGGAATCACGAGCTTTCAGAGCGCTGCTCCTTCATCAGGTGTGTGCCTGAGGAAGGGGCAGTGCTCTGAAAGCTTATGATTTCAAATAAAACTATGGGACTTTAACCTTGTGTTGCGAGACTCCTTACTGTGCCCATCCCAGTCCAACGCTGGCATCTCCACATCAAAAAGAAATGGGAAAAAGATTATACAGGTTTAGTCGTTTGGGAGTACGGAACTTAAATTCACTGGAAAAAGAATCTTGAAACTTTTCACCTTACATTCATTAGGAAATTTGTAAGAAAACCAAAAGTAAAGGGAACAACAATTTATACTTTATGAGAAGAGATTGGTTGGCAAATAGGCTTTGATTGGTAGAGGTGTTGCCACGGAGAATGCAACTGTTGACAGTTAACTGCCAAGTTTCTTTTAAATTCAAATCGGGTAGGTTGACTCTGATTGGTCAAGTCATTGCCCTGGGAATGAATCAGAGCATAAAGGTCATCTTGTGGTCAGTCAAAGCAGGCACAGTATGTGAATATGTTCTTTCTGTGTCTAAAGATCAGGACTCTCGGTATTAAATTATTTAGCTTCTAGAATGCTTAAGTGCACCACACTGAGAACCTGACTGATGATCTTAGACTGATGGTCAGTGTAATTCTTACTCTGGCCATTTGGACTCTGACCAATCAGAGTCGAACTGGTTTGAATTTAAACAAAGCTTAGCAGTTAACTGTCAGTCATCAGTTAACAAGTACATTCTCCATGGCAACACCTCTACCAATCAGAACCCATTTGCCAATAAATCAGCACTCTCTTCACATCAGGTGTAAATTGTGGTTGACTTCACAGCGGCATTCTTGCCAATCTCCCAATGAGTGCAAGGCGTAATGTTTCGACATAATGGGGTGGATTTCCCCATTCCGCCCACCATGCGAATCGGAGCGGGCGAGGGGCGGACCATGGAAAGGTCTGTTGACCTGGGCTGGATTTTCCGGTTTCGGGGCGAGCGCGGCCGAAAAATCATAGAACCTGACAGTGCAGAGGAGGCCATTCGGTCCATCAAGTCTGCACCGACCACAATCCCACCCAGGCCCTATCCCCATAACCCCATGCATTTACCCTAGCTAGTCACCCTGACACTACGGGGCAATTTAGCAAGGCCAATCCACCTAACCCGCACATCTTTGGACTGTGGGAGGAAACCAGAACACCCGGAGGAAACCCACGCAGACACGGGGAGAATGTGCAAACTCCCCACAGACAGTGACCCAAGCCGGGAATCGAACTCGGGTCCCTGACACTGTGAGGCAGCAGTGCTAACCACTGTGCCACCGTGCCGCCCCAACCTCTTTTAAAGCAATACCTAAGATTAGACAGTTTATAAATTACTGATAAGTTCACAACATACAATTGAGAAAAATATACTTTTTAGTCTCAGTAGTTACATCCTGAAGAGATTCATGAGTTTTTAAATACTAAACAAAATCCTGTCTTGCAAACCTAGGCAATAAAATTGCACAGTGAGAAGGAACCGAATGGATATAAAGTTCTATGATTATGACTTGAAGAGGATTGACACAAAATAATTTACCTTCTGGTATTGAGAAGTAAATTTGATCAATGGAATTAACGTGGATAAGTGTGAGGTCATGCATTTTGGTCGGAAAAATGGGAAGGGGACTTATTATCTAAATGGGGAGAGACTTTGGAATGCAGAAGGATCTGGGTGTCCTTGTTCATGAATCACAGACAACTAGCATGCTGGTACAGCAGATAATAAAGAAAGTGAATAGAGTGTTGGCATTTATAGCCAAAGGAATAGAATATAAAGGTAAGGAAGTATTGGTGCAACTATACAAGGCATTGGTGAGGCCGCACCTGGAGTATTGTGCACAGTTTTGGTCCCCTTATTTGAGGAAAGATGCAGTGGCATTGGAGGCAGTTCAGAGGAGGTTCAATAGATTGATTCCAGAGATGAAGGGTTTGTCGTATGAAGAGAGATTGAACAGTTTAGGCCGATACTCTCTGGAATTTAGAAGAATGAGGGGAGATCAAATTGAGGTATACAATAAGATAAAAGGTATGGATAAAGTAGACGTGGAGCGGATGCTTCCTCCTGTGGGACATTCTAGGACGAGAGGTCATAGTCTTAGGATAAGGGGCAGCAAATTTAAAACAGAGTTGAGGAGAAACTACTTCTCCCAAAGAGTTGTGAATCTGTGGAATTCGCTATCCCAAAGTGCGGTGGATGCTGGGACAGTGAGTAAATTTAATGAGGAGTTAGACAGATTTTTAATTGGTAATGGGTTGAAGGGTTATGGGGAGAAGGTAGGAAAATGGGGATGAGGAGCATATCAGCCATGATCGAATGGCGGAGCAGACTCGATGGGCTGAATGGCCTCATTCTGCTCCTGTATCTTATGGACTTATGGAAGATACTGCGAAGCGGGGGAAAGCTTTCTGACTCATATTACAAGGAGTTAAAATAAAAGGATTATTACAGAATCCATTGGTATGTTGGGGGCAGCCATGGCCGATGTAACTATGGGCAACCATATATTCTGTTCCAATTGAGTCTCTGCCGATTGAATGTGAGGCATTATGGGACTTGAGTAATAGGAACATTGGAATTAGGAGCAGAAGTCGGCAAATTCAGCCCTTTGATCCGCTCCGCCATCCAATCAGATCATGGCTGATCTCTCCCTGGTCTCAAATCCGCCTCCCCACCTGTTCCCCATCTCCCTTTTTATAAATCAGAAATATATCCATCTCCTTCTTGAACCCATTCAATGATTCAGACTCCACCGCGCTATGGGGCAGCGAGTTCCACAAATTCACCACCCTCTGCGAGAAGTAGTTCCTCCTCATCTCAGTTTTAAATCTATCGCCTCTCAACCTATACCTGTGACCTCTTGTTCCAGATTGCCCCATAAGGGGAAACATTTGGTCTATATTTACTTTATCAATGCCTTTTAGAATTTTATATACCTCGATCAGATCCCCTCTCATCCTTCTAAACTCCAGCGAGTACAAGCCCAAACTGTTTAATCTCTCCTCATACGTCAACCCTTTCATCCCCAGGGAATAGAGAGATTATGGACCACATAGAGGAAAGAAAATATTAGATTAGAGAGGCATCTGTGTCGGCACAGGCTTGGTGGGCCGAAGGGCCTGTTCCTGTCCTGGACTGTTCTTTATTGTTCAGAGTCAATCTGGTGAAGCTCCTCTGAACTGCCTCCAATGCCACCACATTCTTCCTCAAATAAGAAGGCCAAAACTGGACACAATACTCCAGATGTGGTCTCACCAACACTCTACACAATTGCAACAACACTTCCCTACTTCTCTAATTTAACCACATAAAAACCATTTGCTGCCATGACTGCTTACTGGTGACAACAGTCATGGACCATTAAACTTGATTACCACCTCTTACCAGCATGTAGGCAGCTGCACTGAGTAACCAACTAAGGGAATAGGCTGAGTGTAATGATCCATTGTGAAGGTCCAAGGACGGTTGATGTAAGGTGCCTGATACATCTCGTGTGATAGAGTGGACGTGGAGAAGATGTTCCCATTAGTAGGAGAGACTAGCACTCTGAGACGAGCAGACTCAGAGTAAAGGAACGACCCTTTAGAAGCGTAAACTATTTCCTAAACAGGGAGAGAATTCAGAAATCGGAATTAAGACTGAGGGGTCTTAATTCAGGACTCTCTTTAGGTTAATTTGCAGGTTGAGTTGGTCATTAGAAAGGCAAATGCAATGTTAGCATTCATTTCGAGAGGACTAGAATACAAAAGCAGGGATGTACTCCTGAGGCTGCCTAAGGCTCTGGTGAGGCCACATTTGGAATATTGTGAGCAATTTTGGGCCCCGTATCTAAAGAAGGATGTACCGGCCTTGGAGGGGTCTAGGGGAGGTTCACGAGAATGATCTCGGGAATGAAAAGCTTGACGGTATGAGGAGTGTCTGAGGACTCTGGGTCTGTACTTGATGGAGTTTAGAATTTAGGATGAGGGGGGGAACTCATTGAAACTTACAGAATAATGAAAGGCCTGGATAGAGTTGACGTGGGGAAGATGTTTCCATTAGTGGGAGAGACTAAGATCCGAGGGCAACAGTCTCAGAATAAAGGGACGACCCTTTAGAACCGAGATGAGGAGGAATTTCTTCAGCCAGAGGGTGGTGAATCTGTGGGATTTATTGCCACAGAAGGTTGTGGAGGCCAGGTCATTGAGTGCATTTAGGACAGAGAAGGATAGGTTCTTGATTGGTAAGGGGGTCAAAGGTTACAGGGAAAAGGGGGGAGAATGGGATTGAGAAACTTATCAGCCATGATTGAATGGCAGAGCAGACTCGATGGGCCGAATGATCTAATTCTGCTCCTATATCTTATGGTCCAGAGAAGTCCATGAGTTGATCATGAAGGCACATGATGCCTAACTGATTGGACATGTATGCAATCAATTAATATTGTGATTAGTTTGTAGCCAACCAGGATGGGCTGAAGTAAGTGTATAAGATTTCCCTTGTTCAGTGAAGAGGCCACATGGTGAGCTCAGTGGCTGTGTTCCTGCCTACGTAAAAATAAACTGTTCGACGACTGGAACAGACCCACGTGTCGAGTGATTTTTCCAACCTCATTCGCGATGACGGGTATTTTCCAGTACGTATTGGATCTCTATTCAAGCAATGAAAAGCCAGAGTAAAACTGGAACGCTCATGATCTGAGGACACCGCCACCTGCAAGTTCCCCTCCAAGCCACTCCCCATCCTGACTTGGAAATATATCGCCGCTCCTTCACAGTCGCTGGGTCAAAATCCTGGGATTCCCCCCCCAACAGCATTGTGGGTCAACCCACAGCACGTGAACTGCAGCCATTCAAGATGGCGGCTCACCGCCACCTTCTCAAGGGGCAACTCGGGATGGGCAATAAATGCTGGCCAGCCAGCAACGCCCATGTCCCACGAATGAATAAAAAAAATCTGTTATTTTGAATATTCAAATTTGCATAAGCCAGGTAAACTTGAACAATGTGTCTGCCCCAAGAAAGTGCCTCGGATTATTTGGACACAAGATCTCTCACCCCAGTCAACGTACCTTGAACACTGATGAACGAGAGCGGCTCTGTGTGTGGAACAATGTCACCTGGGATGTCAGCATCAATATTAACCCTTTGTTCTTTACCTAAATGAAAGAAACAATGTATTGATTAAAATCAATCAAATCTTTTAACAAAATCTTTGCTTTTCTCAACAACTATTGGTTTGCGTTGGTTTTCTCTTATTTGTCCTCTCCATGCCCACGTCATTCGCAGGTGGTACGGTGGCACAGTGGTCAGCACTTCTGCCCCACAGCACTCAGGACCTGAGTTCGATTCCAGGCTTGGGTCACTGTCTGCACGTTCTCCCCGTGTATGCGTGGGTTTCCTCCGGGTGCTCTGGTTTCCTCCCACAAAGAGAAAGACGTGCTGGTTAGGGTGCATTGACCGTGCTAAATTCTCCCTCAGTGTACCCGAACAGGCGCCGGAGTGTGGCGACTAGGGGATTCTCACAGTGACTTCATTGCAGTGTTAATGTCAGCCTACTTGTGACACTAATGAAATTAACTTATTAGAATGTTAATAGTGAACGAGGAACTAACCTTTCGGATCCAATTCGTAAGTTTTCACAGAATCGACTCTTTTCCCTTCTGGCTAAAAGAAAAAAATGGAAAGAAATGAATATGATAGAGCCAGATTTCTTCTGGGTCTAATATTTCTGCTTAAGCTGCTATGAAACTCTAGATTAACACATTGTTAATAAGACAACTTCTCCCAACCAGTGTCATTATCATTCATCCTGAATATGGTCCACACCCTACGCTTAGTTGTAACTGACAGAACCAGCAAGCAGCTCGAATACCTATACGCAGTGTCTGTTTTTGTGCGGATCATCTGCCCATGACACAGAAATTGGCGGGGTTGCAGATAGTGACGAGGATTGTCAAAGGGTCCAGCAGGATGTGGATAGATTGAAGGTTTGGGCAAGAGACATAGCAGATGGAGCTTAATCCGGACAAATGCGAGGTGAAGCATTTTGGAAGATCAAATTCAGTTGTGAATTATACAGTAAATGGCAGAAACCTTAGGAACATTGACATACAGAGGGATCTGGGCGTGCAGGTCCACAGATCCCTGGAAGTGGCAACACAGGTGGATAAGATGGTCATAGAGTCATAGACGTTTCCAGCATGGAAACAGGCGCTTCGGCCCAACTTGTCCATGCCACCCCCTTTTTTTTAAAGCCCTAAGCTAATCCCAATTGCCCGCATTTGGCCCATATCCCTCTATACCCATCGTACCCATGTAACTATCTAAATGCTTTTTAAAAGACAAAATTGTACCCGCCTCTACTACTACCTCTGGCAGCTTGTTCCAGATACTCGCCACCCTCTGAATGAAACAAATGCCCCTCTGGACCCTTATGTATCTCTCCCCTCTCACCTTAAACCTATGCCCAAGTAGGTCAAGAAAGCCTTAATAGGCCGGGGCACTGAGTGCAAAAGTTGGCAAATTATGTGACAGCAAAACTTCAGTGAGGCCGCATCTGGAATATTGCGTGCACTTCTGGTCACCAAACGACCAGAAGGGCGCGGACACTTTGGAGAGAGTGCAAAGATGGTTCACCAGGATGTTGCCTGGTCTGGTTGGTTTTAGGTATGAGGAGAGGTTGGATAAACTCGGATTGTTTCCATTGGAAATGCAGAGGCTGAGGGGGCAAACCTGATTGAGGACTACAAAATTATGAGAGGCGTAGATAGGGTGGATAGTCAGAGGTTTTTCCCAGGGTGGAAAGATCAACTACAAGAGGGCACAGGTTCAAGGTGAGAGGGGGGTAAGTTGAGGGGAGACGTGCAGTGAAAGTTTTTCACACAGAGGATGGTGGGTGCCTGGGACGCACTGCCAGTGGAGGTTATGGAAGACCATAAGACCATAATAAGACCATAAAACTTAGGAGGAGAATTAGGCCACTCGGCCCATCGAGTCTGCTCCGCCATTCAATCATGGCTGATATTTTTCTCATCCCCATTCTCCTGCCTTTTCCCCATAACCCCTGATCCCCTTATTAATCAAGAACCTATCTATCTCTGTCTTAAAGACACTCAATGACCCGGCCTCCACAGCCTTCTGCGGCAAAGAGTTCCACAGATTCACCACTCTCTGGCTGAAGAAATTCCTCCTCATCTGTTTTAAAGGATCGTCCCTTTAGCCTGAGGTTGTGCTCTCTGGTTCTAGTTTTTCCGACTAGTGGAAACATCCTCTCCACGTCCACTCGAAGCAGGCACGTTAGCAACGTTCAAGGTGTATCTTGATAGAGACATGAGCGGGAGGCAAACAGAGGGATAGAAATTGCGTATGGGCAATAAATAGTGAGTCCAAACAAGGATTAGGAATCAGCACTGGCTTGGTGGGCCGAAGGGCCTGTTCTCTGCTGTATTGGTCTTTGTACTTTGTTATAAAAATGTGCAGATGTACAACAGCAGAAAATTCTGTTTCAGACAGTTGTTTATGGTTTATTGGTTATATATTTTCTTATTCATTCGTGGGACATGGGCGTCGCTGACTGGGCCAGCATTTGTTACCCATCCCTAGTTGCCCTTGGAGGGCAGTTGAGAGTCAACCACATTGCTGTGGCTCTGGAGTCACATGTAGGCCAGACCGGGTAAGGGCAGCAGATTTCCTTCCCTAAAGGACATTAGTGAACCAGATGGGTTTTTCCGACAATGGTTTCATGGTCATCAGTAGGTTCTTAATTCCAGATATTTTACTGGAATCTCATTCCAAATTGGGAACATTGTATGATTCAAATCAGTAAATTAGTATTGTCTTTAGTTCTAAGAACATCCAGAATTGTCATACTTACTACCACTCGAAGCCTTTTCCGCACGCCATCAGAAACAAGCCTGTCGTAGACTGAAGCTTTGACTTCAATATCTATTTCTCCAATGATCAATGGGACTATCACATACGGCACAGCAATGGATCCTTTAGCGGGGACTTTAACTTCAGTTCTGAATCTCGCTGTCTGCTTTGCACTGCTGCAAAGGTTTTCATTGTACGGAAACTCCACACGCGCCTAGAATGTAAAATACAATTAAATTATGAAGTTAAGTTTATTTATTAGTCACAAGTAAGGCTTACATTAACACTGCAATGAAGTTACTGTGAAAATCCCCTAGTCGCCACACTCCTGTTCAGGTACACTGAGGGAGAATTTAGCATGGCCAATGCACCCTAACAAGCTCATCTTTCAGACTGTGGGATGAAACCGGGGGAAACCCACGCAGACATGAGGAGAACGTACAAACTCCCATAGACAGTGACCCAAGCCAGGAATCGAACTCGGGTCGCTGGCGCTGTGAGGCACCGACCACAATCCCACCCAGGCCCCTATCTCCACAACGCCATGCATTTACCCTAGCTAGTCCCCCTGACACTAAGGGGCAATTTATCACGGCCAATCCACCTAACCCACACATCTTTGGACTGTGCGAGGAAATCGGAGCACCCGGAGGAAACCCACACAGACATGGGGAGAATGTGCAAACTCCACACAGACAGGGACCCAAGCTGGGAATCAAACCCAACCGGGTCCCAGGCGCTGTGAGGCAGCAGTGCTAACCACTGTGCTGCCCCCAAACATATAAACATGTAACATATAAACATAGAAACATAGAAACTTAGAGCAGGAGTAGGCCATTCAGCCCTTCGTACCTGCTCCGCCATTCATTTTGATCATGGCTGATCATCGAATTCAATATCCTAATCCCCTCCCTTCCCCCCATATCCCTCAATCCCTTTAGCCCCAAGAGCTATATCTAATTTCTTCTTGAAATCAAACAACGGTTTGGCCTCAACTACTTTCTGTGGGAGTGAATTCCACACATTCACCACCCTCTGGGTGAAGAAATTTCTCCTCACCTCAGTCCTAAAAGGTTTACCCCTTATCCTCAAACATTGCCCCTAGTTCTGGCTCCCCCACCATTGGGAAAATTCTTTCTGAAAACCTTAGTCAGGCCGCATTTGGAGTATTGCATGCAGTTCTGGTCACCACACTACGAGAAGGACGTTGAGACTTTGGAGAGTGCAAAGAAGGTTCACCACGATGCTGCCTGGCCTCGAGGGTGTCGGCTATGAGGAGAGATTGAATAAACTAGGATTGTTTTCACTGGAAAGACGAAAGCTGAGGGGAGGCCTGATAGAGGTCTATAAAATGATGAGAGGCACAGTCAGGGTGGATAGTCAGAGGCTTTTTCCCCAGGGTGGAAGTGTCAATTACAAGGGGGGAAAGGCTGGATCGAACCCGGGTCCCTGGCGCTGTGAGGCAGCCGTGCCAACCACTGTGCCACCGTGCCGGCCTACAGGCTGGTCTTAAGATGCAGAGAAATGCCTTTGAATCACAGTAGCTGTACAAGTTAGAATTCAATTAATTAAATTTGGAATGAAAAACTAGTATCAGTAATGCTAGTGGCATTGTGGCACAGGGGTTAGCACTGCTGCCTCACAGCGCCAGGGACCCGGGTTCAATTCTTGGCTTGGGTCACTGTCTGTGTGGAGTCTGCACGTTCTCCCCGTGTCTGTGTGGATTACCTTCCACACTCCAAAGATGTGCGCATTAGGTTGATTGGCTGTGCTAAATTGTCCCTTCGTGTCAGGGTAAAAAAGTGGGATTATGGGGATAGGGCCTAGGTGGGATTGTGGTCGGTGCAGACTCAAAGGGACAAATGGCCTCCTTCTGCACTGTAGGGATTCTATGATTCTAATGCTGACCTTGAAACTACCAGATTGGTATAAAATTCAATCTGGTTCACAAATATCAGGAAAGGAGGAATATAGGGGCGGCACGGTGGCACAGTGGTTAGCACTGCTGCCTCACAGCGCCAGGGACCCGAGTTCTATTCCAGCCTCGGGTCACTCACTGTGTGGAGTCTGCACATTCTCCCCATATCTGCGTGGGTTTCCTCCGGGTGCTCCGGTTTCCTCCCACAGTCCAAAGATCTGCAGGTTAGGTAGATTGGCAATGCTAAATTGACCCTAGTGTCAGGGGGATTAGCGGGGTAAATATGTGGGGTTACGGGAATAGGGCCTGGGTGGGATTGTGGTCGGTGCAGACTCGATGGGCCATATGGCCTCCTTCTGCACTGTCGGGATTCTATGATTCGATGAAGCTGAGATCCATACGCTGTCTGGCCAAGACGTGACTGCAGATTCCAGCAACACAATTGACTCATAACTACCGTCTGCAGTCACCCAGTTGTGTTCAAGAAGGTGGCTCACCTTAGCACCATCTTGCATCCCTGGAACGAATGGTAATGCACATTGATGAGATAAATAGATTGCCAAAATTACCTTAATTTCCTCCTCATCATAATTGTACAGGATTGCTCTAATTTCCACTTGCTCATTGCGGACGACAGAATATGGAAGTCGGAGGTCGATGAAAAAGTCCTTCTTCACCGTTAGCTCATAAGGCTGAGCCACACATATTCCTGGAGGAAGGAAGGCACCATTATCATTAAGAAAAGGCGTCACAATTTCTAATGGAGAACTTTACACATAAGTAACTGGAGTAGACCTTTTGGCTCCTCAGGTGGAATTTTCCAGCCGCCCCACCCCAAGGCCGGAAAACCCCACCCGAGTTCAATGGACCTTCGCATGGTCCGTGTCCCGCCCGCTATGATTCCCGTGGCAGGCAGGACGGGAAAATTCCCCCCCCCTCGAGTCTGCTCCACATTTCAACTGAATCACGGATGTTTTAGTTGATTGAGAACATCTTCCCGACCGTATAAAAGGCAATTAGGGATGAGCAAGAAACTACAAAAGGTCGTGAATGTAGCCCAATCCATCACTCAAACCAGCCTCCCATCCATTGACTCTGTCTACACTTCCCGCTGCCTCAGGAAAAGCAGCCAGCATAATTAAGGACTCCACGCACCCCGGACATTCTCTCTTCCACATTCTTCCATCAGGAAAAAGATACAAAAGTCTGAGGTCACGTACCAACCGAATCAAGAACAGCTTCTTCCCTACTGCCGTCAGACTTTTGAATGGACTTACCTTGCATTCAGTTGATCTTTCTCTACACTCTAGCTATGACTGTAACACTACATTCTGCACTCTCTCCTTTCCTTCTCTATGAACGGTATGCTTTGTCTGTATAGTGCGCAAGAAACAATACTTTTCACTGCATACTAATACATGTGACAATAATAAATCAAATCAATAAATTCTGCCTTGCCAGTAATACCCACAGCCCATTAACAAATAAAAGGCTTTCACAGTCTCGAGTCCAAAGTGGCGATGCTTCAGCTTGTTTCAGTTAGGCAATCACTGAGCAACACATTTGGGGGCTTTACAAAACCTGCCATGTTCTTGCATTTTTTTAATTCATTCATGGGACATGGGCGTCGCTGGCTGGCCAGCATTTATTGCCCGTTCATAGTTGCCCTTGGAGGGCAGTTAAGAGTCAACCATATTGCTGTGGTTCTGGAGTCACATGTAGGCCAGACCGGGTAAGGACGGCAGATTTCCTTCCCTAAAGGGACATTAGTGAACCAGATGGATTTTTCCAACAATCGTTTCATGGTCATCAGCAGATTCTAAATTCCAGATACTTTTTATTGAATTCAAATTCCACCAGCTGCCGTGGCGGGATTTGAACCCGTGTCCCCAGGACATTGTAAATAGTCTCACAACAGCAGGTTAAAGTCCAACAGGTTTATTTGGTAGCACGAGCTTTCGAAGCGTTGCCCCTTCATCAGGTCAAAACAGGTGAGCGTTGCCCCTGATGAGCGTTGCCCCTAACATTGCCTAACGGTGGGTGTGATGCGCGACAATCAAGCACGAGGTACAAGGCTTCAGCGATTGAAGGCTTTTATTGACAAACAATGGAACTATCTAAACACGAGTACACCATTCCAGACTGGAGGGGTCCCGCCTGAGCAGAGGGTCTTATACCTCTCCCCAGGAGGCGGGGCCAGACCGGGATGTGCCACAACAGCATCCACCACAGGTATATTAATCCCACAGTGTAAACACCTTAACCCAATAACAACATTATAACAACCCCACAGTGTCAACACCCTAACCCAACAGTAACATTGGAATAACCCCACAGTGGTAACCAACGATGGTTCACCACATTCACCCCTCCTTTGAAAACAAGGCCGGCGGGGTGCGAAAACAGTTTACATATATACAAAAAAAAATCTACAAGTCCAGACGGTCTGGAGGACCGCACCGTCACTGTGATCTCCTCAACACCGGTTGCGACACCGGAGCAGGTGCTTGCGGTGGCGTTCTCTCCAAAACAGCGTCCGGCTGTCCCCTCGAGGACTCCCGGGCCGGTTGACCCTGGTGAAGCGGTGGTGCAGGGGATCCCGGTACCTTCTGTGGTGGCGCCGATCTCCGAGTCTCAGGCAAGCTGTACATGGGAGTATAACTGTTATGCACTGGTCCCGGTGCTGACCGCGCCACGTCCGGGGAAGAAAGAAGTGATAGGGGATTCGTGACAGGGGGTATAGGAGCGACAGGAGTTGCTACGTCCCCTGCGGGCGCCAGGTCTCGAATCGAGACCGTGTCCTCTCGCCCGTCAGGATATGCCACATAGGCATACTGAGGGTTGGCGTGGAGAAGTTGGACCGGTTCGACCAAGGGGTCGGACTTGCGGGCCCTCACATGTCGCCGCAGAAGGACGGGTCCTGGGTACGTCAACCAGGCTGGTAAGGAGATCCCCGAGGACGACTTCCGAGGGAATGAGAACATCCTCTCGTGGGGAGTAGCATTGGTTGCCGTACACAGGAGGGAGCGAATGGAATGAAGCGCATTTGGAAGGACCTCCTGCCAACGGGAGACTGGAAGGCCCCTGGACTTCAGCGCCAATAGGACAGCCTTCCAGACTGTAGCATTCTCTCTCTCCACCTGTCCGTTACCCCTAGGGTTGTAGCTCGTGGTTCTACTAGAGGCAATCCCGAATGAGAGCAGGAATTGCCTCAAGTCGTTACTCATGAACGACGAGCCCCTGTCGCTATGTATGTAGCAGGGGTACCCGAACAGGGTAAAAAGATCACTGAATGCCTTAATCACTGTGGCAGTCGACGTGTCCGCACAGGGAACAACAAACGGGAACCGGGAGTATTCATCTATGATATTGAGAAAATACACATTCCGGTCCGTTGAGGGAAGGGGGCCCTTAAAATCCACACTCAGCCTCTCGAAGGGGCGAGTGGCCTTGACCAATTGTGCCCGGTCAGGTCGATAAAAGTGCGGTTTGCATTCCGCGCAAATCCGACAGCTTCTCGTTACAGACGTGACATCCTCCACCGAGTAGGGCAGGTTGCGGGCTTTTATGAAGTGGTAGATCCGAGTGACCCCAGGATGGCACAGGTCATTATGGAGGGCGTTCAAGCGGTCCTCCTGCATGATAGCGCATGTTCCGCGCGAGAGGGCATCCGAGGGCTCATTGAGTTTCCCTGGACGATACATAATATCGTAATTATAGGTGGAGAGCTCAATTCTCCACCGCAAGATCTTATCATTCTTGATCTTGCCCCTCTGCGTATTACTGAACATAAACGCCACGGATCGTTGATCCGTGATCAGGGTGAACCGCTTCCCCGCCAGGTAATGGCGCCAGTGTCTGATGGCCTCCACAATAGCCTGAGCCTCCTTCTCCACCGCTGAATGCCGAATTTCGGGGCCTTGAAGGGTGCGGAAAAAAAACGCGACGGGCCTGCCTGCCTGGTTCAGTGTGGCGGCCAGGGCGAAATCCGATGCATCACTTTCCACCTGAAAAGGGATGGATTCATCCACCGCGTGCATCGTGGCTTTCGCAATGTCACTTTTCAAAGCCTTGAAGGCCAATTGGGCCTCCGGCGTGAGTGGGAACGTCGTGGACTTGATGAGCGGACGGGCTTTGTCCGCGTAGTTGGGGACCCACTGCGCATAATAAGAAAAAAAGCCGAGGCATCTCCTCAGTGCTTTTGCGCTAGCGGGCAAGGGAAGTTCAGTAAGGGGGCGCATACGGTCTGGATCAGGGCCGATGACCCCGTTTTCCACCACGTATCCCAGGATAGCTAACCTGCGCGTACGGAATACACACTTCTCCCTGTTATAGGTCAGATTCAGGCGAGACGCAGTGCGCAGAAAGTTCTGGAGGTTTGTGTCATGGTCCTGCTGGTCATGGCCGCAGATGGTGACGTTATCCAGGTACGGGAAGGTAGCCCGCAACCTGTTCTGGTCCACCATTCGGTCCATAGCACGCTGGAAGACCGAGACCCCATTGGTGACACCAAATGGAACCCTAAGAAACTGATACAGACGATCATCCGCCTCAAAAGCCGTATATTGTCGGTCCTCTGGGCGGATGGGGAGTTGGTGGTAGGCGGACTTAAGGTCTATGGTGGAGAACACCCGGTACTGCGCAATCTGATTGACCATATCAGATATGCGCGGGAGAGGATACGCATCCAGCTGCGTATAACGGTTAATGGTCTGACTGTAGTCGATGACCATCCGGGGTTTGTTCCCGCTTTTAACCACCACGACCTGCGCTCTCCACGGACTAGCACTGGGCTGTATGATCCCTTCTTTGAGGAGCCGCTGAACCTCAGATCTAATGAAGATCCGGTCTTCAGCGCTGTAACGCCTACTTTTAGTAGCGATGGGCTTGCAGCCTGGTACCAGATTCTTAAATACAGAGGGTGTGGTGATCTTTAGTGTGGAAAGATTGCATGCGGGGCGCTTTGGACAATTTGGAGGCTGCGGCTGATTCCCTACTGCCAGCGAAGGGAGTGGCCCACCGTACTGTAGGATCACACTCTTCATGTGGACCATAAAGTTTAATCCGAGGAGAATTGGCGCGCAAAGGTGCGGCAACACAAGGAGCCTGTATCGCTCGTAAATTGTGCCCTGCACCTCCAGGGTTACCACACAACGTCCTTGGATCGGTACAGACCGGGACTGTGATGCCATAGAAATTGTCTGTTTGGCAGGTAGAACCCGGAGTCCACACCTCTTTGCAGTGTCAGGGTGAATAAAACTCTTGGTGCTCCCACTGTCAAACAGACAATACACAGTACGACCATTTACCTTGATGTTCATCATCGAACAGTCAAGCCTGTGATGCTTTGTCTGGTCCAGAGAGGTCGACGCCACCGTTGGCCCTTGGACGTCACTGCAGGCAGCCGAGGTTGATACTGAGGACCCCTGCTGGTCGCTCCTGGTCGTCGTCGACCACGATGGCCGCCCCCATGAATCGCACGTGGGTGAGGGCGCCAAGCGTAGCGACTCCTGGTGGTCATCCTCCTCCTCCGCCAGCCACGATGGCGTCGTCCTGGATTCGCACGTGATCGGACCTCGTGGATACTGCGACGCCGAAGGAGATTGTCTCCGCTCTGGAGGGTCACAGGCTGCACTGCCGTTCTTGGGCTTCGATCTGCAGACTTTCGCGTAGTGCCCCTTTTTACCGCACTGACTGCAGACCACCGCTTTGGCTGGACACTGTTGCCGTGGATGCTTGGCTCCTCCGCAAAAATAGCACCGCTGGCCGCCTGGAGCTGCCGCCGTCGTCGGGTCGATATGGGAGCGCGAGCCCGTGGGGCGAGGAGGGATTTGTGCTTGCTCCTGCCACGTTGTCTCCACGTGGTCTTCGGGGTACAGAGCCAAGCTTTTCGACGCTGCCTCCAGTATCTCAGCCATCTCCATCGCTTGGGTCAGGTTGAGGTTCCCTTTCTCCAATAGCTTAAGCCGGATGTACGAGGACCCTACCCCTGCCACAAACGCATCTCGGGCGAGGTCGTACATGTACTGCTCAGCCGACACAGCTTTGCAGTCGCAGCCCCTGGCAAGCTGCAAGAGCTCATTGGCGTAGTCCTCCATGGTTTCGCCCGACTGCCGACGTCGTGTAGCGAGGAGGTAACGAGCGTGAATCTCGTTGGGTGGTCTTGTGTATCGTTTTTTCAAGAGCTCGATGGCCCTCGGGTAAGTGGTGGCCGCACGAATCGCGAGATAGACCGTGTCGCTTACCCTCGCGTGGAGGACCTGGAGTCTGTCGTCGTCCGTAGTAACTGCTGCAGAGGCCGCCAGGTAGTCCTCGAAACACTTCAGCCAGTGGTCGAAGGTGTTAGAGGCATCGACCGCACGTGGGTCCAGCGTCAGACGCTCTGGTTTCAGCATTTGCTCCATACTCTCTTTACTGTCGAGAGTTTTGTGTTTGTCAATAAAATTGATGCGCGACAATCAAGCACGAGGTACAAGGCTTCAGCGATTGAAGGCTTTTATTGACAAACAATGGAACTATCTAAACACGAGTACACCATTCCAGACTGGAGGGGTCCCGCCTGAGCAGCGGGTCTTATACCTCTCCCCAGGAGGCGGGGCCCGACCGGGATGTGCCATAACAGCATCCACCACAGGTATATTAATCCCACAGTGTAAACACCCTAACCCAATAACAACATTATAACAACCCCACAGTGTCAACACCCTAACCCAACAGTAACATTGGAATAACCCCACAGTGGTAACCAACGATGGTTCACCACAGGGTGTGAACCCACCTCTCCACTCACCTGACGAAGGAGCAGCGCTCCAAAAGCTCGTGATTCCAAATAAACCTGTTGGACTTTAACCTGGTGTTGTGAGACTTCTTACTGTGCCCACCCCAGTCCAACGCCGGCATCTCCACATTATAGCAAGTTCCATCGCACAAAGGCATTTCTCAAAAACTCCTAATCTGAAAACGACTTACCTTTCTGTGGTGACACGCTGACAGCTTGAATTTCCCAGGTAGTGATCGAGTCTTTAAGGAAACCAGATACATCCTTTGTGACAGTGCTGATTAAGAAAAATAAAAATATATTTCCATTGAGTGCTTCTTGACTAAACCCATTAACACCTTGAAATTATCACTTCTTATTGAAATCAACGACTATTGCGATCCTTTATTTGAACGCTACCTATATTCAAGATTGTGCAAACCATTTTATTTATTAGTGTCACAAGTAGGCTTACATTAACACTGCAATGAAGTCACTGTGAAAATCCCCTAGTTGCCACACTCCGGTGCCTGTTCAGGTACAATGAGGGAGAATTTACCATGGCCAATGCACCCTAACCAGCACATCTTTGGACTGTGGGAGGAAACTGGAGCACCCGCAGGAAACCCACGCAGACATGGGGAGAACATGCAGACTCCACACAGACAGTGGCCCAAGCCGGGAATCGGACCCGAGTCCCTGGTGCTGTGAGGGGCTTAGAGCTTCGAAAGCTTGTGTGGCTTTTGCTACCAAATAAGCCTGTTGGACTTTAACCTGGTGTTGTTAAACTTCTTACTGTGTTTACCCCAGTCCAACGCCGGCATCTCCACATCATGGCTGTGAGGCAGCAGAGCTAAGACACTTTATGACCTTTTAAGACAGAGATAGATAGGTTCTTGATTAATAAGGGGATCAGGGGTTATGGGGAAAAGGCAGGAGAATGGGCATGAGAAAAATATCAGCCATGATTGAATGGCGGAGCAGACTCGATGGGCCGAGTTGCCTAATTCTGCTCCTATGTCTCATGGTTTTATGGTCTAACCATTGTGCTGCCCTCTGTCTGCCCCCTCAGATAAATATAAATATCCTACAGACGCGAATAGCGGGAGAGTTCCCTGATTGCCCTGGCCAATATCCCTCAACCAGCGTCACACAAAAAGGACAATTAATGGGTCACTTTCACACCAGGACTGTGTCAAGATTGTCTCCTGAACTGAAAAACCTCAGTGCCCTTTGCTTCCAGTGTCCACCTTTCCCGTACCTCCACGTGATGCTTTTCCTTCAACTCCAGGGCAGGCAGTGGGCAGCACGGTGGCTCAGTGCCAGGGACCCGGGTTCAATTCCCGGCTTGGATCACTGTCTGTGCGGAGTCTGCATGTTCTCCCCATGTCTGCATAGGTTTCCTCCGCTTTACTCCCACAGTCCGGAAGATGTGCTGGTTAGGGTGCATTAACTTCTTTGTCTCCATTTCTGAGAGGAGGCTTTCAAGCAAACTATTCTTTTGACTTTGCATCCTCCTATGCTGCTTCCTGTAATTACCCTATTCCACTCTCCAAGTTTCTCATCTCTCCACACCATCTATTTTGACCATGCAATCTTCCATACTTAGAACATAGAACATAGAACATTACAGCGCAGTACAGGCCCTTCAGCCCTCGATGTTGCGCCGACCAGTGGAACCAATCTAAAGCCCCTCTAATCTACACTATTCCAATATCATCCATATGTTTATCCAATAACCATTTGAATGCTCTTAATGTTGACGAGTCCACTACTGCTGCAGGCAGGGCATTCCACGCCCTTACTACTCTCTGAGTAAAGAACCTACCTCTAACATCTGTCCTACATCCCTCACCCCTCAATTTAAAGCTATGTCCCCTCGTGCTAGCCAACACCATCCGAGGAAAAAGGCTGTCACTATCCACCCTATCTAATCCTCTGATCATCTTGTATGCCTCTATTAAGTCACCTCTTAACCTTCTTCTCTCTGACGAAAACAACCTCAAGTCCCTCAGCCTTTCCTCATACTTGTGTTCGCAATATATCTTTCTCTACCTTAAACTCCACCTGGCCCACTACGATTGACAAGGCCTCTGACTGTGTGTACTTTCCACTCCCTCCCCGCAGTACAATAGGGTTCCCTCTCCTTCCATCCACCAGCATCCATATTCAATGGATCATGCCCAGCCATTCCAACACTCCCAGAATGATACCACCACCAAACCAACTTCTCTTTCTCTCCTTTCCAAGCATCCCAAAGGATGTTGCCCCTTCACAACAACCTGATCCAATCCTCACCCACTCCCAACAGACTGGTCCCTTCCGAAGGCATCTTTCCATGCTAGCACAGGAGATGCAATTCCTGTCCTTTTACCTCCTTCCTGAGCAGCATTGATGTACAGAAGGATCTTGGGGTTCAAGTCCATAGCTCCCTGAAACTGGCCACGCAAGTAGTAGACAAGGTGGTAAAGAAGGCATTAGGCATGCTTGCCTTTATTGTTTGGGGCATTGGGTACAAGAGTCAAGATGTCATGTTGAAGCTTTATAAAATTTTGGTTAGGCCGTATTTAGAGTATCACATTCCATTCGAGACACCACATTACAGGAAGGATGTGGGGGCTTTGGAGGGGGGGCAGAAGAGGTTTACCAGGATGTTGCATGGATTAGAGGGTCTGAGCTATAAAGAGAGGCTGGATAAACTCAGGTTGTTTTCTCTGGAGTGACCGAGGCTGAGGGGAGACCTGATAGAAGTCTATAAAATTATGAGAGGCATAGATAGGGTTGACAGTCAGAATCTTTCTCCCCAGAGTTGAAATGTCTATTACTAGGGGGCACGCACTTAAGGCGAGAGGGGGAAAGTTTAAAGGAGATGTGAGAGTAAGTCTTTTACACAGGGAGTGGTAGGTGTCTGGAACCGGCTGCCAGGGGTGTTGCTGGAGGCAGATATGATAGGGGGGTTTAAGGAGCTTTCAGATAAGCGCGTGAATATGTAAGTAATAGAGGGATGTGGATCAAGGGCAGGCAGACGGGATTAGTTTAATTTGGCGTCATGTTCAACACAACATTGTGGGCTGATGGGCCTGTTCCTGTGCCGTATTGTTCTACGTTCTATATGTTGAACTCCCAAGGCCCCAAACACTTCTTCCAAGTAAACTAGTGTTTACTTGACACTTCTTTCAATTTAGAATACAGTATTTGCTGCTCATAATGTGGCTTTATTGACACTGGGAGATTGGCTAGCTGCTTTGTATAATATCTCCATTCAATTCTTAAGCATGACTCTGAGCTTACTGTGGCTCCTCATTTCAATTCTTCACTTTGCTCCCACTCTAACCTCTCTGTCCTTGGCCTGCTTCAGAGAAGCTCAACGCAAGCTCAAGGAACACGTCCTTATCTTATTGCTTTCTTTTGCCCTCCGATTTCTTTACTTGTCTCTTTGGCTCCTGATAATTAAACCTCTCCGGCCTTCATAGGATCTATACAGTGTAGAAGGAGGCCATTTGGCCCATTGAGCAAGTACCGACAACAATCCCACCCAAGCCCCGTAGCGCGACATATTTACCCTGCTAATCCCCCTGACACTAAGGAGCAATTTATCATGGCCAATCCACCTAACCCGCACATCTTTGGATTGTGGAAGGAAACCGGAGCACCCGGAGGAAACCCACGCAGACACGGGGTGAACATGCAGACTCCGCACAGACAGTGACCCGAGGCCAGAATTGAACCCGGGTCTCTGGCACTGTGAGGCAGCAGTGCTAACCACTGTGCCACCATGCTGTCCCCTCTGCCCTATTAGTCACAAGTAGGCTTACATTAACACTGTAATGAAGTTACTGTGAAAATCTCCTAGTCGCCACACTCTGGCGCCTGTTCGGGTACACTGAGGGAGAACTTAGCACGGCCAATCCACCCTAACCAGCACGTCTTTCGGACTGTGGGAGGAAACCGGAGCATCCAAAGAGAACCTGCGCACTCACGGGGAGAACGTGCAGACTCCACACAGACAGTGACCCAAGGCTGGAAATGAACCGGGTCCCTGGCGCTGTGAGGCAGCAGTGCTAACCACTGCGCCACCGTGCCACCCGTTGGACTGAAAGAATCCTACTGAGTGACAATTTCATGTATAAAACCATAAGAAGCAGTGCCAATCCCACACAATCTTACAAATGACCAATAATCTGTGCAATAATAATAATTTGTACCCTCCTCTGTCACTTGTGGGCAGTGTCCTCAATATCCACAGCCAACTTTCTGGAAAGTCACTCCTGGATATAATATCCTCATATGGAGAATAGTAATCATCGTCATCACCTAAGGAAGAGTGGAAATGGTAATTAGTAAGATATTCTGAGCATTAGCGGAAAAGAGTGGATATTTGGAGTCAAGGTAAGTGTGGGAGTTTATGAGAATAAACCTTAATCTTTCCCCTTCTTAAAATTGAACATAAATTGCTGGTAATTGTAAAGTTTATTAATTAGTCACAAGTCAGTTTACATTCCCCCAGTCGCCACACTCCGGCGCCTGTTCAGGTAACACTGAGGGAGTGTTGCGACTCGGGAATTTTCTCAGTAACTTCATCGCAGTGTTCATGTAAGTCTCCTTGTGACACTAATAAATAAACTTATTCGTATTACACCCAGGAACCGTTCAAGGGAAATTTGATAACAGAAGAAACTTAAAGGGTGCGATCTTACTGGTGGTTTATGCCCCACTGTCACTGCGGCGAGGATGGAGAATTCGGTGCTGACCCAAATCTCCGTTCACTGCAGCGGGACTGGAAAATGCCACTGGCCGGAACAGCTGTAAGGTTCCACCCAAAGACTCTGAATGCACAAAGCATTCGGAATAACCTTGACGAGCTAACAGTACAAATAGATACAATTGGTTATGATTTGGTGACGATTACTGAGACATGGTTGAAGGGAAACCAGATTAGGGAATTGAATATCCAAGGGTAATGACTTCGATCAGGCCATTGAGGTTGGCCTATTGGAGTATGAACTCTCTGATTAATGAGTCAATTGATGGGCCAATCAGGGAGTCTTTTCCTTGTATTTAACTGGGAGTGTCAGTTCCTCTGGTGCTCCCGAAGGTAGACTGCTGATTGCGAGCACTCTGTGTACTGCTGTTGGAATTGGAAATAAAGAGGCTTTGGTGAAGGGAATTCTGCCTCCAAAGACTAAATACAAAAATTAACTGGACTAGTCACATTACAAGAGCAAGTTAAGAGAGTTTGAGAATTCTGTCCTGGATAACTAACTACATGAGCTCCCCAAAGCCTGTCCCCCATTTACAAATCAGGAATGTAATGGAATACTTTCTACCTTCTCGATGGCAACTAGAATACCATGCAGGATGAAGCATTTAATTGAACTGGGAGGCGATGGCCTAGTGGTATTATTGCTAAACTATTAATCCAAAAACTCAGCTAATGTTCTGGGGACCCGGGTTCGAATCCCACCATGGCAGGTGGTGGAATTTGAATTCAATAAAAAATATCTGGAATTGAGAACCTGACGGTGACCATGAAACAATTGTCGATTGTTGGAAAAACCCATCTGGTTCGCTAATGTCATTTAGGGAAGGAAATCTGCCTTCCTTACCCGGTCTGGCCCACATGTGACTCCAGAGCCACAGCAATGTGGTTGACTCTCAACTGCCCTCTGAAAGACGTTCAGTTCAAGGGCGACTAGGTATGGGCAATAAATGCTGGCCAGCCAGTGACGCCCATGTCTCACAAGTGAATAAAAAAATATATACTAGTGCAGTCAGTGGAATTGAATACAGAGCGAGGAATAGAGCGGGTAGCCATTTACTGTTACGTACTGCTTGCCCAACTACCCACATGTTTATCTCATAGAAACATATAAAATCTTGAAGGGACTGGACAGGCCTGATACAGGAAAAATGTTGGGGAAGTCCAGAACTAGGGGTCACAGTCTAAGAATAAGGGGTAAGCCATTCAAGACGAAGATGAGGAAGAACTTCTTCACTCAGAGAGTTGTGAACCTGTGGAATTCTTCACCACAGAAAGCTGCTGGGGGCCAGTTCATTAGATACGTTGAAGAGGGAGTTGGACGTGACCCCTGTGGCTAAAGGGATCAAAGGGAATGGAGAGAAAGCAGGAGTGGGATGCTGAAAGTGTATGATCAGCCATGATCATATTGAATGGTGGGGCAGGCTCGAAGGGCCGAATGGCCTCCTCCGGCATCGATTTTCGATGTTTCTAAACAAAATCCCTACCCAAACACCTCTCTACGAGGAAAGACTTTCTCAGAAGACTAAGGAAATTTAGCATGTTAGCTACGACCCTCACCAACTTTTACAGATGCACCATAGAAAGCATTCTTTCTGGTTGTATCACAGCTTGGTCTGGCTCCTGCTCTGCCCAAGACCACAAAGAACGACAAAAGATCGTGAATGTAGCCCAATCTATCACGCAAACCAGCCTCCCATCCATTGACTCTGTCTACACTTCCTGCTGCCTCGGCAAAGCAGCCAGCATAATTAAGGACCCCCACGCACCCCGGACATTCTCTCTTCCACCTTCTTCCTTTGGGGAAAAAGATACAAAAGTCTGAGGTCACGTACCAACCGACTCAAGAACAGCTTCTTCCCTGCTGCCATCAGACTTTACAATGGACTAACCGTGCATTAAGTTGATCTTTCTCTGCATCTGAGCTATGACTGTAACACTACATTCTGCACTCTCTCGTTTCCTTCTCTATGAACGGTATGTTTTGTCTCTATAGCGCGCAAGAAACAATACTTTTCACTGTATCCCAATACATGTGACAATAATAAATCAAATCAAAGATATCTTTATCTTTTCTCCATCTTAAGAAGTGTTCAAAGATTAACATTCTGAAGGATAAATAAAGTGGTGAAAAAGAATAGTGAAGAAGGCATTCGGCATGCTTGGGTTCATCGGTCAGAACATTGAATACAGGTGTTGGAATATCTTGTTGAAGTTGTACAAGACATTGGTAAGGCCACACTTGGAATACTGTGTGCAGTTCTGGTCACCCTATTATAGAAAGGATATTATTAAACGAGAAAGAATGCAGAAAAGATTTACTAGGATGCTTCCGGGACTTGATGGTTTGAGTTATAAGGAGAGGCTGGATAGACTGGGACTTTTTTCTCTGGAGGCTGAGGGGTGATCTTATAGAGGTCTATACAATAATGAGAGGCACAGATCAGCTAGATAGTCAATATCTTTTCCCAAAGGTAGGGGAGTCTAAAACTAGAGGGCATAGGTTTAAGATGAGAGGGGAGGGATACAAAAGGGTCCAGAGGGGCAATTTTTTCACGCAGAGGGTGGTGAGTGTCTGGAACCAGCTGCCAGAGGTAGTAGTAGAGGCGGGTACAATATTGTCTTTTAAAAAGGATTTAGATAGTTACATGGGTATGTTGGGTATAGAAGGATATGGGCCAAATGCGGGCAATTGGGATTAGCTTAAGGATTTAAGAAAAAAAGAGCAGCATGGACAAGTTGGGCCAAAGGGCCTGTTTCCATGCTGTAAACCTCTATGACTCTATGACTCTATGGCACTCACTGGACATGTTACTTCAAAAAAAATGTCCTTTCATTGGGTTACGACCTGGAGAAATTACTGATACTTACTTCTGGCTAAAGTCATTTGAATTTTGGCACGTTCTTCCCGAAACTTTTGGACATGGTTGCAACAATCAAGGAACGCGGCTTTACATTTGACGCCAGATACTATTTTTCTTTCCCTCTTAGCGCATGAAAATCCCATGATGCTCTTCTTCAGTCCTGCGTTGCAACATTTCCTGAGAAGCACTTCTTTGTAATTCATCACTGAATTTAAAATGAAACAAACCGGGAGTGTAAATATGCAGGTACCAAAGAGAGGGAAGAGAAATATGACCTTTGAGAAATAAGTTTGAATGATTTCAAGGAACATAACAAATGTGTAAGTCACTTTCCTGAGCTGTTTAACAGTTCAGGGCTTTTGTATGAACTACAGAAGGAACAAAGAACAAAGAACAAAGAAAATTACAGCACAGGAACAGGACCTTCGGCCCTCCAAGCCTGCACTGACCATGCTGCCCAACTGAGCTAAAATCCCCTCCCCTTCCGGGGACCATATCCCTCTATTCCCATCCTATTCATGTATTTGTCAAGACGCCCCTTAAAAGTCACTACCGTATCTGCTTCCACTACCTCCCCCGGCAGCGGGTTCCAGGCACCCACCACCCTCTGTGTAACACTTTATTTATTTTAAACGAGCAATGAATTAAAGTAAAGTTTATTTAAAGAAAAGATCATTTATTAGTCGCAAGTAGGCTTACATTAACACTGCAATGAAGTTACTGTGAAAATCCCCCAGTCGCCACACTCCGGCACCTGTTCGGGTTACACTGAGGGAGAATTAAGCACGGCCAATGCACCCTAACCTGCACATCTTTCAGACTGTGGGAGGAAACTGGAGCGACTGGAGGAAACCCATGCAGACACGAGGAGAACGTGCAGATTCCACACAGACAGTGACTCAAGCCAGGAATTGAACCCAGGTCCCTGGCGCTGTGGGGCAGCAGTGTTAAGCACTGTGCCACCGTGCCGCCGGGATTAATTCCAATGCAATATTTCTTTGTAATTTTTTTCTTAGTAACTTCATTGCAGTGTTATTGTAAGCCCTACTTGTGACTAATAAATAAGCTTAAAACTTGATTTCTATCAGAAACACATACACTTTGCTGCTTTAACGTCCACTAGACTCGTTGACCGGCGTTTCCGTTTCATTGGCTGCATGCATTTCAGCTCTGTAATAGACATTTGGAATGAATACATGTTGAAATGTTAGTTACAGTCGACGCTGTTCCAGACAATCTTCACACACAGCATAGATCTTACAAACACAACAGCTAATGTCCTCAATGTACAGATTATTCCAGCAAATTAACAGGAGAATTTATCGAAATACCGCGAATGCTGGATATCTGTGTAAAAGCAGTTAGTGCTGGAACTCACAGAATCCCGACAGTGCACAAGGAGGCCATTCGGCCCATCGAGTCTGTACCAACTCTCCAACAGAACATCTTTCTCCAGCCCACCCTGTCCCAGTAACCCCACGCATTCACCCCGCTAATCCCCCTAATTTACACATCTTTGGACACTAAGGGGCAATTTAGCATGGACAATCCACCTTACCCGCACATCTTTGGACACTAAGGGACAATTTAGCATGGACAATCCACCTTACCCGCACATCTTTGGACACTAAGGGACAATTTAGCATGGACAATCCACCTTACCCGCACATCTTTGGACACCAAGGGGCAAGTTAACATGGGTAATCAACCTGACCTGCCCATCTTTGGACACTAAGAGGCACTTCAGCATGGCCAATCCACCTAACCTGCACGTCTTTTGACACTAAGAGGCAATTTAGCATGGCCAATCCCCCTAACCTGCACATCTTTTGACACTAAGGGGCAATTTAGCATGGTCAATCCACCTTACCAGCACATCTTTGGAGTGTGAGAGGAAACCGGAGCACCCGGAGGAAACCCACGCAGACATGGGGAGAACCTGCAATCTCCACTCAGGCAGTATGCGTGGCACAAGTGGAGAACATTGGAAGTATTGGTAATCGGGTGTGGGGGGAGTGGGGGGGGTGTGGGTGAAGAGGTTTAAATTGGGGTTTAGGTGGAATAAGTGCAATGTGGATATGTATCATCAAACTGGATTAGATCTCAGTACGATTACAGGACACTGCATCAAACCATTATCTTATTCACCCTCTACACAAGTTATCACTGCAAACTAAACCTGACCACTGCCGGACTTCACTTTACATGAAGTTACAGAGGTTAAATCGTTATGTTGAACGCTTCCGGGAAACAGTACCTGTCCTTATCGGAGTTTTAATGTCGGTGCTTGTCACAAATGTTAGTCCCGCATCTGAGAAAACGCCAAACACATCTTTGCCACCTCCAGGCGTGCAGGCAATGTCATTCTTCTCCACCACGTTCCAGATCTATAGAGGATGCACGCAAAGTAGGTGCGTGAGTTCACCAAGTTGGTAAAGTGATGCCACAACAAGCTAACTGTCCCCCAAGTTGGTAGGTGGAGCGGAAATATGGGTGGCACAGTGGTTAGCACTGCTGCCTCACAGCGCCAGGGACCCCCGGGTTCGATTCCCGGCTCGGGTCACTGTCTGTGTGGAGTTTGCGCATTCTCCTCGTGTCTGCGTGGGTTTCCTCCGGGCGCTCCGGTTTGCTCCCACAGTCCGAAAGACGTGCTGGTTAGGTTGCATTGGCTGTGCTAAATTCTCCCTCAGTGTACCCGAACAGGTGCCGGAGTGTGGCGACTAGGGGATTTTCACAGTAACTTCATTGCACTGTTAATGTAAGTCTACTTGTGACACGATTTAAAAAATCATAGAATCTATGCTGGTTAGGTTGATTGGCCATGCTCAATTGCTCCTTAGTGTCAGGGCAATTAGCAGGGGTTACGGGGAAGGGGCCTGGGTGGGAATGTTGTCAGTGCAGGCTCGATGGGCTGAATGGCCTCCTTCTGCTCTGTGGGGATTCTACGATTTTTAAAAATTCATATCACAAGTAGGCTTACATTAACACTGCAATGAAGTTACCGTGAAAATCCCCCAGTCGCCACACTCCGGCACCTGTTCGGGTACACTGAGGGAGAATTTAGCACGGCCAATGCACCCTAACCAGCACATCTTTCAGACTGTGGGGGGAAAGTGGAGCACCCGGAGGAAACCCACGCAGACATGGGGAGAACGTGCAGACTCCGCACAGACAGTGACCCAAGCCGGGAATCGAACCCGGGTCCCTGGCGTTGTGAGGCAGCAGTGCTGACCACTGTGCCACCGTGCCACCCTGCATGGGAAGCAAGTCCACAATTATCCTTAGCTTAAGAGTGTTTCTCTGCTTTCGCTTTGGTGAACAGACCGTTTTAAACAGTAGCACATTCTCAAGGGGCTGGTGAAGTAATGGGACTTCCCGTTTGCTGATAAACCTCTCAAACGCAAAGTACTTTATTACAAGTTGCGTCTGCAACAGAGCCCTGGCATTCAGCAGGTTTGTGGTAACTAAAACAAGTTGCAAAACACCTTGTTTTCTTCCCTCACACTTTTTCACCCAAATGTTGGTACTTGCAGAGTGGCCACTCCAATCCTTCCTTCCCCTACATCTAACCCTAAAAATCCTACCCGCCCAACCTCACCAGTTCTCTCGCTCCTCCCTGAGCAAGAATTTTCCCCAAAAATGACGGTGTTATTTTGGGTGAGTAGTCACAACGATCTCACACTCAATCATCTTTTTTTGGGAGGGGGCGGGTTTATTGCACCGGTTAAAAAAGGACGGGGCCAAAACACACCATCAAGCCCCGCTTCACAGAGATTGGCCGCCCCTTTATAAAGGGTATCCCGATATCAAAGTTCAATTGGAGACCGCCCCCCCCCCCTCACCCCATGGGACCACCCTCTCATTGAAGGCATGTTTCCTCTCCCCTACATAAATCACCACCATTGGGACCCTCCAAATGGGTCCCCCTTCATGCCCCCTCCTTCATGATCCCTCCTCATGCTGCCCTCTTCGTGCCCCACCCCCTTCATGCCCCTTCATGTTCCACCCCCTTCTTGACCGCCTTCATACCCCCCTCAGGATCTAACCCCTTGGCACTACCCCAGCCGCCTGACAGTGCCCAACTGGCAGTGTCCACCAGGTTGGCGTTGCCAGGGTGTTAGGTTGGCACTGCCAGAGTGCCAGGTGGGCACTGCCAGGGTGTCAGGTTGGCACTGCCAGGGTGTCAGGTTGGCACTGCCAGGGTGTCAGGTTGGCACAGCCAGGGTGTCAAATTGCCACATTCAAGGTGTCAGTTTGGCCCTGCCAGGGTGCCAGGTTGGCACTGCCAGTGTGTCAGGTTGTCTCTGCCAAGGTGCCAGGTTGGCTCTGCCAGATGGGCACTGCTCAGCCATATCCGCAACCACCCACGGCCTTCACTGGCTTCTGAGCCCCCCCATCCTGGCGTGGCCATCACACCTGGTCTCCATTAGTGGAGAGCAGGCATGTTAGTGATTCTCTCCAGGTTCCCGTTGCACCCGGGGGGGGTCGGTGAATCCCGGGAAGAGGGAGAATCCAGCTTAAAACAACGTAGGCATATTTAAATGGAAGAAACGTCTGCGTGCCGGACATGCCAGCGTCAATCACGCTGCTTTTCACACCCAAAATGACAGATTACATTAGCGACATGGCGGTTGGTGGAATCCAACGGGGTAATGCGTTGGCACGCTAGACACCTCACCCACGATTCTATAACCCTGATGTGATCTGGAAAATCACAGCCCTTATTCTTGCATGGATCTCCTCATTACCTGTAGGTACATCTGGCCAACTGCTGACTACTTTTGTTCCAATAAATGGGCGAAAACATGATCTCAAATGGGTTATGTTTCTGCCCGTAACTTAACGATTAATTTCCAAATGTAAACGCTGATAAAAACAATGGGAATTACTCACCTTGCTCTGCGTCAATTTATTCTTCTTGTTCAATACAAACACCGCTTTATCCACAGCGACAAGACCAACCGTCGCCCCGGAATCTCCCGTCAGTCTCAGTTGGAATCCCTTGCCAGGTTTGTAAATTTTATTTTCATCGTGTACATTTGCAGCAGACACTTCCAGCTGTGGAGAAACGTACGTTAGTCTGGAATACTCACAAATACTGAATTACATTTTGTGGTGAAGTTCGTGTTTACAAAATTTTTTTTTAAAATTTGTTAAAATGCTAAGAGATGTAAAATTGTCTTTTAAAAGGTGGTTTTGCTTTTTCAGTACCTCGAGTTAAAGAAAAAAGAGATGCTGGTACAAATGCAAGTACACAGTGGAGACCCAAAGTGGAACAATTTATCAGAGGCAAAAACAACAGGGTTGCTTTGGTAACAGGCTTCAGGCATTTGAATAAGAACATGTTTCTGAAGTTTCACCAGTCAATTTGAAATAGGCATTTGAATAGCAGCAGCCTATTGGATTTGAATTTGATGTTTCGATAACCTACAGACCAATCCTATTGTGGGGGTTTTGGTATATCATTGGGGGAATAAAGGCCACAGCTCCCAGCTCCAAACCACCTGCCAGCGACTGCCACACTTCACAGCTCTCAAAGAGGGAGAGACGCAGACAGTAACTATTCTCTGCAGGTGTAAACAGCCACACTTACGTCTTAAAAGAAAGCTTCATCTCAATCGTAAAGGTACCGACAGAAGAACACAACACAGAAGAAGTCAGCAAAGAAGACGGAAGATTCTGGAAGAGGGCAAACCTGATTGAAATTTGAAGGTGACTAAAAATTCTATTGTTTTCCTTTTTTGTTAATAAATGGGAATCGGAATTATCGAAACAGCATTCCATTGGAATAATGTTTTATTGGGTTTGTTAATCGTTTAGTTAATCTGTTCACTGTTAGTTAACTAAATAAAGTGTGACTTGTTATTTTACAGAGAAAGTCTCAGGTAGTTATTTTGACACAACCACTGAAAGTTGTTGAAATGCCGATAATCCCCCTTCTCACACACTCTTCAACAGGTTAAGAATGGAGGTACTTCTCTTTGAGTGGTTGAGTTTTAGTTCTCCGAGAGAAGATCAACCTTTCCCTTTTGTAACATTTTGAACAGCACAACGCACCATTGTTGGCCCCAGCAAAATTCCATTTATTATATATTTAATTATATAATTAGAGTATTACGAATGAAACAGCACAGGAGGCCATTCGGCCTCATTCATTTGAAAGAGTTATCAGTTAGTCCCACCCTTCCTCTTCTTACGTGACGTCCCTGTAAAGTCTTTCCCTCAAGGGTTTTATCATACGACATGTACGGGATTTTTCCTCCCCCTCCACGGTGTGTTTCGCGGCAGCGGGATGTGGCGCATCGCTCGGTGGCGGCGGGGATCTTATGGTCCTGTCATTGTCAACGGAGTTTCCTGTTGAACGTGCCCCCCCCCCCCCCACCCTCCCCAGCCCTTAGCGCCAGGAAACCCGCGGCAAGGGTGCGTCCGTCGGAGGGACCATAAGATCCCGCCGGGGTGAACGGCAGTGGGATTTTGTCACGTGCCTCCTGCAAACTTATGGCCACACAAGATGGCCGCTGATGTCCACCTGTGCCTGCACACTCAGCCACGCGTACGCACACATCCAAGGATATCAATTCAACTAATTAATAAACTGAAATAAAAATGCTAATTTCATTCATAATGATCATGAAATGATCAGATTGTCTTAAAAAAAAACAATCTGATTCACAAATCTCTTTCAGAGGAGAAAATCTGTCACCCTTAGCCAGTCTGGCTGATATATTACTTGAGTCCTCAGCAATGTGGTTGACTCTTAAGTGCCTCTGAAATAGATTAATAATCAACTGCGTCGTAGCAAAACTACAACAGATCAATCAAATAGTGTGGGTACACCAGCATCACGTGGGCATCATGGTAGCACAGTGGCTTTTCAATGGATCTACCTCATATTAAGTTGATCTTTCGCTACACCCTAGCTAGTGACTTCTGAACGGACGTACCTCGTGTTACGCCCCAGTTATTTTAATGTGATTATCGGGCCCGGGACTGAAGTCTCCAGGCCCGCGAGCATCTCCCACCCCACCAGTACAATTTCACTCTGCCGGGGTTCAGACTAGCTCCCCACGTTTGGGAAACTAGCGGCCCGAACCCGCTGGAGTGAAAGGAGGCAATCGGGGCCCCTCCAGGGGGTTGGACGGTGGGAGCAGTGCCCCCTGGTATGGGTACCCTGGCAGTGCCAGCTTGTGCCCTTGGGCACTGCCCAACAGGCAAAGCTTCCATGCCCAGGGGGCACCTTGGCACTGCCCATCGGGCATGGGGCAGTGCCAAGGGGGCGGGGCTTAGGGGACAGTACCAAGGGGGCGGGGCCTAGGGGCAGGGCCTAGGGGTGATCAGCGGGGGTCCTGCTACCACTCTGCATGGGGTCGATCAGGACTAGAGGGAGGCCAGCGATCGGGGCAGGCTGGGGGGGAGGGGGAGGGGGATGATAATCTGCCGGGGCGGGGCGGCTGTGGTTGGTGGGGGGAGGGGGGGGCTGGAAATTGGGGCGCTCCTGGACGGGCAGGGGGGGGGCGGGGAGGGGGGGGTGGGCAGCGATCGAGTTGGCCAGCAAACTGCAGGCTGACAGTAGTTCAGGGCCACTACGCATGCGCAGAGGCCCGGAACTGTCAGCCTCCGACATGAATAGGCCCCCGAGCTGTTACTGATATTCACGGTTGTGACCTCTGCAGTGCACAGAGTGTGGGAGATTCGAGTGTGAACTCCCACTGAAAAAACAATCGTGATTTACATCAGTCTTCCCATGAATTCAGCACTTTGTTGGCAGAATCACCCCCCTCCATGCCTACCCCAGTCAAATTCAAAGTGCAAAACCTATGGTCCAGGCTTGACTTCATATAACACCTTGGAATTTCTGACCTGGATTTTTACATATGTTTCTTTCTTCATCCAAACTTCAGCACTGGAGCTTCAGAGTAAAAATGTTCCACAGATTCCACCTCAAACAAGCTAATACAATGAGGTGCGGATACTGGTGTTGGACTGGGGTGGGCACAGTAAGAGGTCTCACAACACTAGGTTCCTCATCAGGTGAGGAAGGAGCAGTGCTCCGAAAGCTCGTGCTACCAAATGAACCTGTTGGACTTTAATCTGGTGTTGTGAGCCTTCTTACTGAAACTAACCCACAGCAGAAATACTCACTGTTCCAATACAGGTGTCTTTCACGTCAATCCATATGGAATCAGCAACCAATTCAGTTGAACCCTTTGTCAAATAGTAATAAACCAGCAGTCTGAACGAGGGTATCAGGTTCGGGGTGATAGGAATGAGCATGTTCACCACAATTTGACCCTGCTGCCTCTGCTGTCGTCCCACTGACACGACTTGTCCTTTGCTTATCAACTGATTGAAGGGAGCAAAAAGATAAAGAGAAAATTAATTCAGAGACAAAAGGGGGGTCAAAGTGGGATAAATCATTTTTAAAGGATTGGCCCCTTTCTCACACCAGTTTTGTCCATTGAGCTATCCCTATCAATTGGAAAAAAAGTTTTATTTATCTCCCTGTGAGATATGAAGTCACTAATTACTAAATTCCCAGCTTGGGTCACTGTCTGGGCAGTACATTTCCACAAACAAACCTAAGCTTAACCCTAACCCTAATTCCCTTCTCCGCATTCTTAAATGGGAGACCACTGATTTTTTAAATTGTGTTCCCAGTTCTGGACTCTCCCACAAGGGGGGGAACATCTTCTTAGGATCCACACTGCCAAGTCCCTCAGGATCTCATATGTTCCAATAAGATCACCTCTCATTTTTCACAACGTTAATGGGTGTGTGCCCGTGATAACTCCCATGAACTGCAGGGGGGGGGGGGGATCACCAATTGACCTCCCATTTGGGCTATTGAATATGAGCTCCCTGGGGTTTGGTACTTAGCCAACCAGCTGGAGCTCGTATACCGAGACCTGTATAAAACAAGACTGTGAGAGGATCCATTAACATTTTCAGCCCAGCCAGGGCCTGTTGTGTTCATCACAGGCCTGTGGTTAATGTTTATTTCCATTGTGTGTACTAAAAGCATAGTTCCTTCACAGCTGACTCATTGAGTGATTATAGTGCTCAACCTTTCCTCAACAGATTAAGCTTGAATCGCTGTAAGTTAACTTCTTTTGAAATATAATCATGGTTGTAGTACAGAGGAATATTGCTGCCAACTTACACTCAGCAAACTTCCATTAATGGCAATAAGATCCACAAGAGTAAGACAGTAAGCCCTGTGCCTGCCTCTCTCTTGTAGCTGGTGTATGAAGATCTACCCTTATTTTGGAGGCACGGTGGCACAGTGGTTAGCCCTGCTGCCTCAGAGCACCAGGGACCTGGGTTCAATTCTGGCCTTGGGTGACTGTCTGTGCGAAGTTTGCACGTTCTCCCCGTATCTGCGTGGGTTTCCTCCGGGTGCTCCGGTTTCCTGCCACACTTCAAAAATGTGCGGGTTAGGTGGATTGGCCATGCTAAATTTCCCCTTAGTGTCCCAACATGTGCAGGTTAGGTGGATTGGCCATGCTAAATTGCTCCTTAGTGTCCAAAGGTGTGCAGGTTAGGTGGATTGACCATGCTAAATTGCCCCTTAATGTCCTAAGATGTGTTGATTAGATAGATTGGCCATGCTAAATTGTCCCTCAGTGTCCCAAAATGTGTTGGTTAGGTGGATTGACCATGCTAAATTGCCCCTTAGTGTCCAAAGATGTGCAGGTTAGGTGGATTGGCCATGCTAAATTGTCCCTTAGTGTCCAAAGACATGCTGGTTAGGTGGATTGACCATGCTTAATTGCCCCTTAGTGTCCAAAGATGTGCAGGTTAGCTGGATTGGCCATGCTAAATTGCCCCTTAGTTTCCCAAAATGTGTTGGTTCGGTGGATTGGCCATACTAAATTGCCCCTTAATGTGAGGGAGACTAGCAGGGTAAATACATGGGGTTACAGGGAAAAGAGCCTGGGCAGGATTGTGGTCAATGCAAGCTCAATGGGCCAAATGGTCTCTTGGCACTGTAGGGATTCTATGATGATAGATGCAACATCAATCAGTCCAACCAGTGTGAAGAGCCTGAAAAAAAGTATGTTTGAGCATGGAGAGAAATTTATTTTGGGATCGTCTAATGAAAAGGGGGCATAAAATCAGAGCCAGGGAATTCAGGAAAGGTTAGGAAACTTCTTTACACAAGGGTTCGTAGACGAGTATAACACTCGTGGATTTGAACAAATTATTTTAGGTCTGAGATTTTTTTGCAAGGTAAGTGTATTTAGGGTTTTGGAGCCATGGTGAATGAATGAAGTTAGGTTACAGATCATTTATAATCTCATTAAATAGTGAAGCAGACTCGAGAAGGACTTCTGTTGCTATGTTCCAAAGCACCATGCAAGCTCTGCTCAGTTGAGTCTCATGATGCCAACTTGCACAGAAAATAGACCCACCACCTGACCCAGGGAAGGGATTAGGTCTCAGATCACAGACCCCTTGGAATATAGTGCCATCCACACAAGTCACTGGAGAGGACTTAGGGGAGATGATGGCCTAGCATCAAGCCAATCCTAATGTGGAAAAAGCATAGGTCATCAGGAATATAAATATAGGAACTCAACTGCCTGCCGGCAGTTCAGTTAGTGAGTTCAGTTGAGCTCAACTGAGAACCAGCACAGGAGGCCATTTCTGGAGCGGTTCTCCACCCTGCCGGCGAAAAGAACTATCTCTGAAGAGAATTCTCCACCTATCTAACAACAGGATATTAAAACACTGAATGTATTCAAGAGATGGCTGGATATAGCACTTGGGGCAAATGGGATCAAAGATTATGGGGAGAAAGCAGGATTTGGCTATTGAGTTGGATGATCAGCCATGACCATAATGAACGGCGGAGCAGGCTCGAAAGGCCAAATGGCCTCCTCCTGCTCCTACCTCCTATGCTATGTTTCTAGGATATCGAGTCAGAAAGACCGTACAGAAAAATCACCAGATCTTGATTTCTCGAGGAATTAAGGGCTATGGGGAGAGAGCGGGTAAATGGAGTTGAAATCAACCATGATTGAATGGTGGAGTGGACTCGATGGGCCGAATGGCCTTACTTCCGCTCCTATGTCTTATGGTCTTATGGTCTTAAAAAACTCCAAAGCTTCCAAGCCACCAGATCTGGTTGTATATATTTTTTTGAGAGTGACTAAGATTCTGTTATTACTCTTTTGGTACTGAATGGTCCTTGTCTTTATTTGAACAGCATTTCAGTCGAACCATCCTTTAAATAAAATGTTACTGGTTTAATTGAAGTTCCGGTTGGCTAAACAAAATAATTATTCACTGAAAGTGAGTGTCAGGTCTTGATATTAATTAACTTCTAAAAGTTAATGTATAACACCTTCCCAAACACTTTTACCAGATTACGAAGCGAGGTAAAGGGGATTAACCTCTGCGTTGCAACAAGAGGAGTCTTGAACTTCCCCTTTATAGACAATAAGACATGATTGGCCTATAGAGGACATACCATGTAGGTAAAATACTTTATCTGGTTCTGGATTGCTGCATTGTCATTTCTGAGATTGAGAGTAACCACCAAATTATTTCCTGGAATTAGTTCTACTGGTTGAATTCCAATGTGCAAGTAGTTTATTGAGCCGCCCTGGGTCGTATAAGGTTCCGCCACCATACTCGCTGAGGCTTGCTGAGATTTAGGCATGTTGGCAACATTTGTTTCAACCTATTAAATAAAAAAAAAGAAACGTAAACTGACGCCATTGAGTAAATGCCAATTCTACACTCTACTTCTAAAGTAATATTGCTTTACATAAATGTTAGTCACACTGAAAATGTGGCAAACATTTATGAGGGCAAGGTTAATTTCTGATATCAAGAATAAAATCAGCAGAAAGTAGGTTGCTACGCCATCTGGAATTTCCGCATTCCACCAAATTTCACCTCCTCTTTATCCCTGCAATTGGGCAGCACGGCAGCACAGTGGTTAGCACACTGCTGCCTCACAGCGCCAGGGTTCGATTCCCGGTTCGGGTCACCGTCTGTGCGGAGTCTGCTCCCCGTGTCCGCGTGGGTTTCCTCCGGGTGCCCCGGTTTCCTCCCACAGTCTGAAAGACTGGTTGGCCGTGCTAAATTCTCCCTCAGTGTTACCCGAAACAGGCGCCAGAGTCACAGTAACCTCACTGCGGCGTTAATGTAAGCTGACTTGTGACAATAATAAATAAACTTTTTAAACTTTAACTTTACATTGACTGTGTTTCCAGCAGCCTTTCAGGTAGTGCATTCTATGGGTGGGATTTTTCGGTATTCCCTGCTGGTGGAAAACCTGGTCCTGCCAAAGGCTAATCACTGTGCCACCGTGCCGCCCGTCAGATATTGAATGGTGATATTCACTAAGAACCTCAGATATATACAGAATACAGGAATGAGATAGAGAATCTGGTGAACTGATGCGCCGACAATAATCTCTCCCTCAATGCCAGCAAAACGAAGGAGATTGTCATTGACTTCAGGAAGCGTAGTGGAGAACATGCCCCTGTCTACATCAATGGGGACGAAGTAGAAAGGGTCAAGAGCTTCAAGTTTTTAGGTGTTCAGATCACCAATAACCTGTCCTGGTCCCCCTATGCCGACACCACAGTTAAGAAAGCCCACCAACGCCTCAACTTTCTCAGAAGACTAAGGAAATTTGGCATGTCAGCTATGACTCTCACCAACTTTTACAGATGCACCATAGAAAGCATTCTTTCTGGTTGTATCACAGCTTGGTATGGATCCTGCTCTGCTCAAGACCGCAAGGAACTACAAAAGGTCATGAACGTAGCCCAATCCATAACGCAAACCAGCCTCTCATCCATTGACTCCATCTACACTTCCCACTGCCTTGGCAAAGCAGCCAGCATAATTAAGGACCCCACGCACCCGGACATTCTCTCTTCTACCTTCTTCCTTCGGGAAATGATACAAAAGTCAGGCCGCGTACCAACCGACTCAAGAGCAGCTTCTTCCCTGCTGCTGTCAGACTTTCGAATGGACTTACCTCCCATTAAGTTGGTCTTTCTCTACACCCTAGCTATGACTGTAACACCACATTCTGCACTCTCTCCTTTCCTTCTCTATGAACGGTATGCTTTGTCTGTATAGCGCGCAAGAAACAATACTTTTCACTGTATGTTAATACATGTGACAATAATAAATCAAATCAAATCAAATCAAAAATCTATGTGAAGATAAACAGTGACAAGAGCCAATGGGAAAAGCAGGATGCGTGGGCCAATTGAATGATTCCTTCTTTGGATAGTCAGAAGCTTTTTCCCAGGGTAGAAGAGTCAATTACTCGGGGGCACAGTTTTAAGGTGTGAGGGGCAAGGTTTAACGGAGATGTACGAGGCAGACGTTTTACACAGAGGGTGGTGGGTGCCTGGACCTCGCTGCGGGGGGAGGGAGTGGAAGCAGATATGATAGTGAGTTTTCAGGGGCGTCTGGACAAATACATGAATAGGATGGGAATAGAGGGATATGGTCCCCGGAAAGGTAGGGGGTTTTAGTTCAGTCGGGCAGCATGGTCGGTGCAGGCTTGGAGGGGCCGAAGGGCCTGTTCCTGTGCTATGATTTTCTTTGTTCTTTGTTGTTCTTAAGCAGCTTTGTGCAGCTTCGACGGGCCAGAAGGCCTCGTTCTGCGTCATATTAATGAATCTATATTAAACGTGCTCACATTTACTAGGAGATTTTGCGGTTGTCCGACCGTATTGATTGTCAGCCTGGCAAAACCATCAGCCTGTGTGTTCGAATCGATCATTCCATTATTGGCTGTCACAGGGACTCCACTGGCTGGTGAACCATCGGGATTCATCACAAAAACCTTAGATAGGAGGCAACAGAAAAAAAAAACAATCTTTATCCCTTTCCTCATAAACAACGAAGGAAAAGATGGAAAGGCAAAGCAAAGAGGTATTTGTACCATTAAATCAAATGGCATTCCAGGTTTGTAATACTTGGAGGTCTTCGTGAATAATATGGTGTATGGCGTGGTGACTATCTTTATTCCCGCTTTCTCTGCTTCCACCATGTCACTACCTGTATCATAAAGCAACAAATTGGAAAGAAAGGAAATTCCATTAGACACATTACAAAATTCCAGAAATAAGATATTTTTGTTGTGGGCTAACTAAAATGTAATACTCGAGAAAGGATATACTGGCACTGGAGGGGGTGCAGAGGAGATTCACTAGGTTGCTTCCGGAGTTGAGAGGGTTGGCTAATGAGGAGAGACTGAGTAGACTGAGGCTATACTCATTGGAATTCAGAAGAATGAGGGGAGATCTTATAGAAACATACAAAATTATGAAGGGAATAGAAGCAGGGAAGTTGTTACCACTGGTGGGTGAAACTAGAACTAGGGGCATGGCCTCAAAATAAGGGGAAGCAGATTTAGAATAGAGTTAAGGAGGAACTTCTTTACACAAAGGATTGTGAATCTGTGGAATTCCCTGCCCAGTGAAGCAGTTGAGGCTACCTCATTGAATGTTTTTAAGGCAAAGATAGATAAATTTTTGAACAGTAAAGGAATTAATGGTTATGGTGAGCGGGCGGGTAAGTGGAGCTGAGTTCATGAAAAGATCAGCCATGATCTTATTGAATGGCGGAGCAGGCTCGAGGGGCCAGATGGCCTACTCCTGCTCCTAGTTCTTATGTTCTTATACAATTTAATTGCAACCACAGCTGTTTCTCAGAATTTACTGAAAGATGCTCTTTTGAATTATTCAAAAGATCCCAATCATTTTATCAGTAAATTCAATATTTCTTTGTTTTGATAAACATTTCAATTTTTACTGGGGACAGTAATTATTCTCAATGCCGGTGCCCTCTAAGGCTGTGTCCTCAACCCCTTACTATACTCCTTATACACTAAATAACTCTGTGGCCAAACTCCCCTCCAACTCGATTTTCAAGTTTGCTGATGACACCACCATAGTGGGTCAGATCTCAAACAATAATGAGACGGAGTACAGGAATGAGATAGAGAATCTGGTGACCCAGTGCGACAACAATAATCTCTCCCTCAATGTCAACAAAAGGAAGGAGATTGTCATCAACTTCAGGAAGCATCGTGGAGAACATGGCCCCTGTCTACATCAATAAGGATGAAGTGGAAATGGCTGAGAGCTTCAAGTTTCTAGGCGTCCAGATCACCAACTGTTTTGGTCCATCCACACTATAGTTAAGAAATAGCACCAAATCCTCTACTTTCTAAAGGGGCTAAGGAAATTGGGCATGTCTGCTCCAACTCTCACCAACTTTTACTATAGAAAACATCTTTACTGGTTGTATCACAGCTTGGTATGGCTGCTGCTCTGTCCAAGACGGCAAGAAGCTAGAAAGTGTCATGAACGAAGCCCAGTCCATCACGCAAACCAGGCTCCCATCCATTGACTCTGCCTACACTTCCCGCTGCCTCGGAAAAGCAGCCAGCATAATCAAGGACCCCACGCACCCCGGACATACTCACTGCCACCTTCTTCCGTCGGGGAAAAAGGTACAAAAGTCTGTGGTCACGTACCAAGGTGATCTCTCATTGAAACATATAAAATTCCTTCAGGTCTCGGTGGAATAGACAATGACATTTCTCCCTGGCTGGGGAATCAAAAACCAGGAGTCACAGGTCTGAAATGAGGAGGACCGTCTTCACTCAAAAGGTGGTGAATGTTTGGATTTCTCTACTGCAGAGACCTGTAGGTTTCCAGTCACTGAGTGTATTCAAAATGAGGTCAATTGTTCTGTGGATACTCGGATAATGGAGGGATATAGGAATAGAACAGGATGGAGTTGATGTAGATGGCCAGTCATGATACCATTGAACGGAAAAGCTGCTTCAAGGGCCGAATGGCCTACTCTCGCTTCTATTTATTATGTTGTCACAGAATCAACCCATTATGGCAGACATATATGATTGATTCCACATTTCAACATGAATTAACATTTTTGCAGGCCTTCTTTGATTTGATTTATTATTGTCACATGTATTGGTATACAATTAAAAGTATTGTTTCTTGCGCACTGTACATGGAGATGCCGGCGTTGGACTGGGGTGGGCACAGGAAGAAATCTCACAACACCAGGTTAAAGTCCAACAGGTTTATCTGGTATCATGAGCATTCAGAGCGCTGCCCCTTCATCAGGTAACCACTCACCTGATGAAGGAGCAGCACTCCGAAAGCTCGTGATATCAAATAAACCTGTTAGAATTTAACCTGGTGTTGTGAGACTTCTTACTGCGCACTGTACAGACAGAGCAAACCGTTCATAGGGGAGAAGGAAAGGAGAGGACGCAGACCTTCAATGCATGTATGAGACTGTTCTTTAACCGTAATAAGATGCACAGTATTTACGCACCTGTATATGTTATAACGCTGGCTGTAATATAAATGGAAGATCCCACAAGTTCCTGAATGTCTGGAAAACTGGCTTTCATATTTTCACTTGTCAGGGAAACAACTCCTTCCCCAACTGCAATCTGAAATTAAATAGTTTAAAGCAGGAAATAAGCGCAGGATCTTAATTTGAATCAATTATTCAATGTTTTCCATTGTTTTGCTCTGAAACCTATGGAGAGGTCCAATGCATACGGGACACTGAATATTTAACGGACAAAGTGATTGACTTTCTGATTTTAAAATCATATATTACATGGTTCAAAAAATTAAATAACTCTGTCACACAAAAATGAACAGACAGAAAGAACTATCGTTTGCCACTGAAGATCCCCTCTTCCCCCCACCACCAAAGAAAGAAATTAGTTTTTCACTTAGCTAATTCTTCAATACTATCAAGATTTTTCCAACTTCCAATCCATGCGAACATGATAGTATCCCAAATTTTCAGGAATATGTTGGTCTGTGAGAGATCAGCGAGACCTTGGAATCCTCGTGCATCAGTTGCTGAAGGTAAGCGTGCAGGTACAGCAGGCAGTAAAGAAGGCAAATGGTATGTTCGCCTTCATAGCGAGAGGATTTGAGTTTGGGGATAGGGATGTTTTTCTGCAATTTTATAGGGTGCCGGTGAGGCCACACCTGGAGTATTGTGTGCAGATTTGGTGTTCTTATCTGAGGAAGGATGTCCTTGCTATAGAGGGAGTACAGTGAAGGTTTACCAGGCTGATTCCTGGGATGGCAGGTCTGTCATATGAGGGGAGACTAAGTCGGTTAGGATTATATTCACTGGAGTTTAGAAGAATGAGAGGGTATCTCATAGAAACTTATAAAATTCTAACAGGGTTAGACAGGGTAGATTCAGAAAGAATGTTCCCAATGGTGGAGGAGTCCAGAACTAGGGGTCATAGTTTGAGGATAAGGGGTAAACCTTTTAGAACAGAGGTGAGGAGAGGTTTATTCACCCAGAGGGTGGTGAATGTGTGGAATTCACTACCACAGAAAGTAGCTGAGGCCAAAACATTGTGTGATTTGAAGAAGAAATTAGATATAGCTCTTGGGGCTAAAGGGATCAAGGGATATGGAGGGAATCAGGATATTGAATTTGATGATCAGCCATGATCAAAAGGAATGGCGGAGCAGGCTCGAAGGGCCGAATGGCCTCCTCCTGCTTCTAGTTTGGCCTCGCTCGACCTGAGACTGGAAAATCCTGCCCAAGGTCAACAGACATTTCCATTGTCCACACCCGTTGCCCGCTCCGATTCCCGTGACGGGTGAGGCAGTAGAATCCCGGCGTACGCTTTTACTTACAGGTACTGATTGAAGCGATGACGGGATGCTTAACTTTTCACCATCCTTCATTATTCCAAACAGGACAAATGCGCGGCCCTCGACAGGTTCTCCATAGGTGAATCTAAAAAAGATGAGATCAAAGAGTTAAAATGTCACAGAAGCAAACTCTCCAGAAAGCCTGTTCTCCTTTAGAAGGATGCACCAACCTTGCCGTGATTGCAACATCCAATCTGACATCATCAATGTGGAAAAACTGCTGCCTTGCTTGCAGGGTAACTTCGAAACTTGGGAGCACTAATAAAAACAAGCCAAGTTAAAACTACGTTTAAAACATTATCACATCAGATCAATCATGGTTCAATTAAACGTTGGAGCAGACTCGATGGGCCAAATGGCCTACTTCCATCCCTGTGTCTCACACTGTTATAATTTCCTGACTCCCACGCTATTATATAAAGTAAAAGTTTATTTATTAGTGTCACGATTAGCCTTACATTAACACTGCAATGAAGTTACTGTGAAAATCCCCCAGTCGCCACACTCCCAGCGCCTGTTCGGGTTACACTGAGGGAGAATTTAGCACGGCCAATGCACCTAAACAGATTTTTAAAAAATTGAATTCAAATTCCACCATCTGCCGTGCTGAGATTCGAACCTGTGTCCCCAGAACATTAGCTGAGTCTCTGGATTAATAGTCTAGCGGCAATACCACGAGGCCATTGTCCCCTCCCATCCCCCACCTTGTGCGTCAACCTAGGCCAATTGGGGGAGAGGGTGAGCACTCCCAGGTCTGGAGGGCTTCAGTTGCAGTCAGGGCCTTGTTAAGAGTAGACTTGATTTGTTGCACGTCTTTCAGATTGTGGGAGGAAACCGGAGCACCCGGAAGAAACCCACGCAGACACGGGGAGAACGTGAGTCCACACAGACAGTGACCCAAGTGTGGAATCGAACCCGGGTCCCTGGCGCTGTGAGGCAGCAGTGTTAACCACTGTGCCACCGTGCCGCCATATTGGTGGTGAAGAGGGAATTTATCAGCCAAGGGCCTGCCACAGACTTAATTGGGCTGATTGTGCTGAGGGGGCACACCCCCTACCCTTTGGCCTGATTAATGGCCACCATCCCAACCCCCACTCCCCATCATCAAACTCACCAAGGGGGAGGGCATTAATTTCTGTCCTACATGTGGGCAGCACCATGGAGAGGGAGGAAGGAAGGAATCCACCCATCAATTAAAGAATAGATCCAAATGCTTTCTGCTGACATATTGATCTTAACATTCATCCGAAGAACCAGTGCAAATCAGTGGGTGGCACGGTGGTTCGCACTGCTGCCTCACAGCGCCAGGTTCAATTCTAGCCTTGGGTGACTGTGTGGAGTTTACACGTTCTCCCCATGTCTGCGTGGGTTTCCTCCGGGTGCTCCGTTTTCTCCCACAGTCCAAAAGGCATCCAGGTTAGGGGGATTGGCCATGCTAATTTGCGCCTTAGTGTCCAAAGATGTACAGGTTCGATGGATTGGCCATGGTGAATTTTCCCTTAGTGTCCCAAGATATGCAAGTTAGATGGATTGGCCATGGTGAATTGCCCCTTAGTGTCCCAAGATGTGTAGGTTAGGTCGATTGGCCATGCTAAATATACCCTTGGTGGCAGGGAGATTAGTAGGGTAAATACATGGGGTTACAGGGACAGGACTTCGGTGGGATTGTTGTTGGTGCAGGCTCGATGGGCCGAATGGCCTTCTTCTGCACTGTAGGGATTCTATGATTCGATGATTGTAACCATACTCTGCAATACTCAACACTAAGGTTTACGAAAATGCAACCATAAGGACAAAAGTTGTTGAGAAAGATTTTCCAAACTGTAACCTGTCAGTTTATTTCAAACCATGCTCAGAAGTGCTTTGCGTTCAAAATCTATTTTATTAAAATCAGTCAGGACAGAGAAATAACAAACTATTACATGAATTAAATGTCCTCACCGTATTCCTTCACTTCAAATTCAGTTGTGTAGTTTATGCGACTGGCATCCTTGTAACTTGCAGCAATCTTCCAGACTCCAATACTGGGGAATACATCAGTCAGGTCATTCCATTTTAAAGTCTTTCTTGATACATTTTATACATATGTTAAATTATTAAATGGTAAAAAATTGCAGCATGCTGCTGTGCAGAGGGACCTGGGTGTCCTTGTGCAGGAATCACAAAGAGTTGGTTTGCAGGTGCAGCAGGTAATTAAGAAGGCAAATGGAATTTTGTCCTTCATTGCGAGAGGGATGGAGTTTAAAAACAGCGAGGTTATGTTGCAGCTGTATAAGGTGCTGTGACACTACACCTGGAGTACTGTGTACAGTTTTGATCTCCTTACTTGAGAAAGGATATGCTGGCACTGTGGAGGGGGTGCAGAGGAGATTCACCAGGTTAATTCTGGAGTTGAGAGGGTTGGCTTTTGAGGACAGACTGAGTAGAGTGGCGCTATACTCATTGGAATTCAGAAGAATGAGAGGAGATCTTATAGAAACATATAAGATTATGAAGGGAATAGATAAGCTAGAAGCAGGGAAGTTGTTTCCATTGGCGGATGAAACTAGAACTAGGGGGACATGGCCTCAAAATAAGGGGCAGCAGATTTAGGACTGAGTTGAGGAGGAACTTCTTCACACAAAGGGTTGTGAATCTGTGCAATTCCCTGCCCAGTGAAGCAGTTGAGGCTACCTCATTGTATGTTTTTAAGGCAAGGATGGATTCATTTTTGAACAGTAAAGGAATTAAGGGTCATGGTGAACGGGTGGGTAAGTGGACCTGAGTCCACGAAAAGATCAGCCATGATCTTATTGAATGGCGGAGCAGGCTCGAGGGGCCAGATGGCCTACTCCTGCTCCTAGTTCTTATGTTCTTATTAACAATACTTTTCATAATAGATGTGACAATAATAAATCAAATCAAATCAAATCACTTGGGGGCGAACGGGGTCAAAGGTTATGGGGAGAAAGCAGGATTAGGCTATTGAGTTGGACGATCAGCCATGATGGTGATGAATGGCGGAGCAGGCTCGAAGGGCCGAATGGCCTCCTCCTGCTCCTATCTTCTATGTTTCTAGGTTTATGTTTCTATGCTTCTAGGCATAACTATAGGGTTTGTGGTGGGAGATACAGGAAGGATATCAGGAGGTAGGTTCTTTACGCAGAGAGTGGTTGGGGTGTGGAATGGACTGCCTGCAGTGATAGTGGAGTCAGACACTTTAGGAACATTTAAGCGGTTATTGGATAGGCACATGGAGCACAGCAGGATGATAGGGAGTGGGATAGCTTGATCTTGGTTTCAGATAAAGCTCGGCACAACATCGTGGGCCGAAGGGCCTGTTCTGTGTTGTACTGTTCTATGTTCTATGTTTCGAAAGAATTGAAATATAGTTTGGAACTGTGTGTGTGTCCAGTTTGTGTTCGAGATCCAGGTGAGTTCTCAGATTTAGTTGAAATCAGTATATGTTTTTGTACGGGGTCTGGCTATGAGCCAGTCTCTGAGTTGCTCTCTTCCCGCTTCTGTCCTGTTAATTGTTTTTTAAGTTTTATTCAATAAAAGAAAACCATTTTAAGATTCGTACCAAGTGCTGTCCCTCATCTATTCAAATTAATGAATGGACCCTGCAGTAGGTGGTAATGAGGGGAATATTTCAAATCTTCTGATCAGCACAAGTCACAATTTCAAACTCCGATACATTTCTTGGTTTTGAGGACAAGACGGCAGAGAATCACAGAATCCCTACAGTGCAGAAGGAGGCCATTCGGCCCATCGAGTCTGCACCGACCACAATCCCAACCAAGCCCCATTCCCATAACCCCATGCATTTACCCTAACGAAGGGGCAATTTAGCATGGCCAATCCACCTAACCGGCACATCTCTGGAGTGTGGGAGGAAACCGGAGCACCCGGAGGAAACCCACGCAGACACGGAGGGAGAACGTGCAAACTCCACACAGACAGTGACCCAACTGGGGAATCGAACACGGGTCCCTGGCGCTGTGAGGCAGCAGTGCTAACCACTGTGCCACCGTGCCGCCCTAGTCAGAATCTCCATATCAGAATGAAAAACCCAAATGATAGAGGGAGATTTGGCAGGTTTGCCATTCATTTTGGGATGTGGCCATCCATCAAGTTAGAAAATCAGGAATTAAGAATCTACTGATGACCATGAAACCATTGTCGATTGTCGGATAAACCCATCTGGTTCATTAATGTCCTTTAGGGAAGGAAATCTGCCGTCCTTACCTGGTCTGGCCTACATGTGACTCCAGAGCCACAGCAATGTGGTTGACACTCAACTGCCCTCCAAGGGCAACTAGGGATGGGCAATAAATGCTGGTCCAGCCAGCGACGCCCATGTCCCACGAATGAATAAAAAAAACTGCAGCCTTTATTACACGCAGAATGAAGGGTGTCACAACTAAATTTCACTTAAACACCAGAAACACTTTGAGAGAAAACAAAAATCTTTCATCACATCAATCTCCAGGGCGGCACGGTGGCACAGTGGTTAGCACTACTGCCTCACAGCGCCAAGGACCCAGGTTCAATTCCCGGCTTGGGCCACTGTCTGTGTGGAGTTTGCACATTCTCCCCATGTCTGCATGGGTTTCCTCCGGGTGCTCCAGTTTCCTCCCACAGTCCAAAGATGTGCGGGTTAGGTTCATTGGCCATGCTAAATGAGCTTAGTGTCAGGGGGACGAGCAGAGTAAATACGTGGGGTTATGGGGATAGGGCCTGGATGGGTCTGTGTTCGGTACAGACTTGATGGGCCGAATGGAACTGTACTGTAGGGATTCTATGATTCTCACTTAACCCAAGCACTTAAATAAAAATACAATGGGTGGAATTTTCCAGACATTCCCATCTACGGGACATTCCCATCCTGAGGCAGGTTCATCAGCAGTGCGATGGGTGAGCCACACAGAATGCCGTAGAGATTGTCGGGATCAGAAGATCATCCCGGCAGCCAATGGTGAGACAACTTGGCCACTAAAAAACACGTCATGGATGCAACCAGAAAATCCCTCTCAATGATTGTAAAATTCCCACCAGGACCAACCTTTACAAGGAAATACGCATGATGATCAGGGCGATTAACTCATTAGTTATTAGAATTAACTAAGACAGAATTTTCATTTCCAATGTGACAAACTTTCTTTTTAATTTGTGGGACGGCAGATTTCCTTCTCTAAAGGACATCATAGAATCCCTACAGTGTAGAAAGAGCCCATTCGGCCCATCAAGTCTGCACCCACAACAATCCCACCCAGGCCCTATCCCCGTAACCCCATGTATTTCATAGAATCATAGAATCATAGAATAATTGAATCCCTCCAGTACAGAAGGAGGCCATTCAGCCCAGGGAGTCAGCACCAACCACAATCCCACCCAGGCCCCATTCCTCTAACCCCACATATTTACCCTGCTAATCCCTCTGACACTAGGGTCAATTTAGCATGGCCAATCAACTTAACCCCCACATTTTTGGACTGTGTGAGCAAACCGGGGCACCCGGAGGAAACCCACACAGACACGGGGAGAATGTGCAAACTCCACACAAACAGTGACCCGAGGCCGGAATCGAACCCGGATCCCTGGCGCTGTGAGGCAGCAGTGCTAACCACTGCGCCACCGTACCACCCTGCTAACCTCCCTGAGACTAGGGGGCAATTTAGCATGGCCAATCAACCTAACCCACACATCTTTGGAAGAAAATCCGGAAGAAATCCACGCAGAGACAGGGAGAACATGCAAACTCCACACAATGACCCGAGGCTGGAATTGAACCCGGGTCCCTGGCATTGTGAGGTAGCCGTGCTAACCACAGTGCCACCGTGCTGCCCACTAGTGAACTAGTGAAAACTAGTGTTTTTCCAACAATGGTTTCATGATCATCAGTAGATTCTTACTTCCAGATATTTTTTATTGAATACAAAGAGATTGATTGGCCATGCTAAATTGACCCTAATGTCAGGGGGATTAGTAGGGTAAATATGTGGGGTTATGGGAATAGGGCCTGGCTGGGATAGTGGTCAGTGCGGACTCAATGGGCCGAATGGCCTCTTTCTGCATTGTAGGAATTCTACGATTCTATGAAATTTCCTGTGGTGGGATTCAAATCCGGGTCCCCAGAACATTAGCTGAGTTTCTGGATTACTGGTCGAGTGATCCAGAATCCAGGGTGAGGTATCTAAATGGATACAAAATTGGTTCCTTGACAGAAGCCAGAGGGTGGTTGTAGAGGGTTGTTTTTCAAACTGGAGGCCTGTGACTAGCGGTGTGCCTCAGGGATCAGTGCTGGGTCCACTGTTATTTGTCATTTATATTAATGATTTGGATGAGAATATAGGAGGCATGGTTTGCAGATGACACCAAGAATGGTGGCATAGTGGACAGTGAAGAAAGTTATCTCCAATTGCAACGGGATAATGATCATTGGGCCAGTGGGTTGACGAATGGCAGATGGAGTTTAATTTAGATAAATGCGAGGTGATGCATTTTGGTAGATTGAACCAGGGTAGGAATTACTCAGTTAATGGTAGGGCGTTGGGAGAATTACAGAACAAAGAGATCTAGGGGTACATGTTCATAGCTCCTTGAAAGTGGAGTCACAGGTGGACAGAGTGGTGAAGAAGGCATTCAGCATTCTTGGTTTCATTTGTCAGAACATTGAATACAGGAGTTGGGACGTCTTGTTGAAGTTGTACAAGACATTGGTAAGGCCACACTTGGAATACTGTGTACAGTTCTGGTCACCCTATTATAGAAAGGGTATTACTAAACTAGAAAGAGTGCAGAAAAGATTTACTAGGATGCTACCGGGACTTGATGGTTTGAGTTATAAGGAGAGGCTGGATAGACTGGGACTTTTTTCTCTGAGCGTAGAAGGCTGAGGGGTGATCTTATAGAGATCTATAAAATAATGAGGGGCACAGATCAGCTAGATAGTCAATATCTTTTCCCAAAGGTAGGGGAGTCTAAAACTAGATGGCATAGGTTTAAGGTGAGAGGGGAGAGATACAAAAGTGTCGAGAGGGGCAATTTTTTCACACAGAGGGTGGTGAGTGTCTGGAACAAGCTGCCAGAGGTAGTAGTAGAGGCAGGTACAATTTTGTCTTTTAAAAAGCATTTAGACAGTTACACGGTAAGATGGGTATAGAGAGATATGGGCCAAATGCAGGCAATTGGGACTAGCTTAGGGGTTTAAAAAAAAGGGCGGCATGGACAAGTTGGGCCGAAGGGCCTGTTTCCATGCTGTAAACCTCTATGACTCTATGATTATACCACTAGGCCACCGCCTCCCCATTACATCATTTAATGTGTTCTGCATGAGTCACTCTTGAGCAAAGGCTCTAAATAGCGGCCTAGCCAATGAAGAATGGGAGAACAGTTTCTCTGTGATGACTTGGTGGCAAGTTCCAATCCTATTGCGTAGGTTTTTGCACTTACTTCACAATCTTGGGAACTTCAAAGGTGCTGCCAGTAATTCCACTGTCGTCTTTGGCGAAGACTTCTTCTCTCTTCACGATAACATCATGTGGATTCTGAAAGAAAGATCTGTCGTAAAAATAATTCTGTCCAGACTAAAATGAATTGATTGAAAATTACGGCAGCGAGTGGAATTCCAAAGCATTGCTTCAAAACATTTATTTTTTAAAAAAACCTAAGTTTCGAAATCATCAATACAAGATCATAAGACATAGGAGCAGAATTAGGCCACTCGGCCCATCGAGTCTGCCCCGCCATTCAATCATGGCTGATATTTCTCTCATCCCCATTCTCCTGCCTTTTCCCCATAATCCCTGATCCCCTTATTAATCAAGAACCTATTTATCTCTGTCTTAAAGACACTCAATGACCTGGCCTCCACAGCCTTCTGCGGCAAAGAGTCCCACAGATTCACCACTCTCTGGCTGAAGAAATTCCTCCTCATCTCTGTTTTAAAGGATCTTCCCTTTAGCCTGAGGTTGTGCCCTCTGGTTCTAGTTTTTCCTACCAGTGGAAACATCCTCTCCACGTCCACTCTATCCAGGCCTTGCAGTATCCTGTAAATTTCGATATGATTCCCCTTCATCCTTCTAAACTCCAACGAGTACAGACCCAGAGTCCTCAATCGTTCCTCATACGACAAGCTCTTCTTTTCAGGGATCATTCTTGTTTCTTTAAGACTATAATTACTTATCTTTAAGTAATGGATTGAAAGGTTATTGGTAAAAGGCAGGAAAATGGGGATGAGGAGCATATCAGCCATGATCGAATGGCGGAGCGAACTCGATGGACTGAATGGCCGAATTCTGTTCCTATATCTTATGAACTTATGAACTTAAGACTATGATTACTAAAATCGATGTTGTAGCCAAGTATCATTAATGTTCTAGCTCGGTGGCGCAGTGGTTAGCACTGCTGCCTCACGGCGCCAGGGACCCGGGTACAATTTCTAACTTGGGTCACTGTCGGTGTGGAGTCTGCACATTCTTCCCGTGTCTGCGTGGGTTTCCTCCAGGTGCTCCACTTTCGTTCCCCAGTCTGAAAGACATGCTGGTTAGGTTAATCCCTGAGTCGCCACACTCTGGCACCTGTTCAGGTACACTGAGGGAGAGTTCAGCATGGCCAATGCACCTAACCAGCACGTCTTTCGGACTGTGGGAGGAAACCGGAGCACCCGGAGGAAACCCACGCAGACACGGGGAGAAGTCGCAGACGCCGCACAGATAGTGACCCAAGCCAAGAATCGAACCCTGGTCCCTGGCACTGTGAGGCCACAATCGAGGGATATCAGGGGTGGAGTTGGGGGAGACAATGTCTGGGGGGAGTAGGGAAAGACAAGTTCCCAAATAAGTATGTACTCTTCACATAGTGCATTGGGCGAACATGTGCACGCTCAATAGCCCCTTCTGGCATTCAGCAGCCAACTTCCTGTTGTAAATAGACTCCGTTCACTCCCCCTACTGGCGAGAATCACATTTTGCCTCTTCTTTTCTTAAGTGTGATAAGATTTGATTTTTTTCTCTCGCCGTAAAAATGAGTGCGATTCCCTCCCATTTTCACACTCATTCAGCACTTAGAATTTTTTTGGTAAGGTCACCCCCTTTGAATCTTTTTAAAGAAGAGCTACACAGAATCTTGAGTCGCAAGGGGGTGAAAGGTTATCAGGGATAGGCAGGAATGTGGGATTGAAGTTACAACCATGATCAACCAGGGTGGCACGGTGGCACAGTGGTTAGCACCGCTGCCTCACAATGCCAGGTAACTTGGCACTATCCAGGGATTGAAATAGACACCTATCTGGATCAACTCCATTTACAAATTTGTTTTTTATTCATTCGTGGGGCATGGGCATTGCTGGCTGGCCAGCATTTATTGCCCATCCCTAGTTGCCTGAGGGCAGTTGAGCGTCAACCACATTGCTCTGACTCTGGAGTCACATGTAGGCCAGACCGGGTAAGGACGGCAGATTTCCTTCCCTAAAGGACATTACTGAACCAGATGCGTTTTTCCGACAATCGACAATGGTTTCATGGTCATCAGTAGATTGTGTAAGACAGTAAGCACGTCAGCCAAGACTCTCACCAACTTCTACAGATACACCATAGAAAGCATCCTTTCTGGTTGTATCACAGCTTGGTATGGCCCCTGCTCTACCCAAGACCGCAAGGAACTACAAAAGGTCGTGAATGTAGCCCAATCCATCACGCAAACCAGCCTCCCATCCATCGACTCTGTCTACACTTCCCGCTGCCTCGGAAAAGCAGCCAGCATAATCAAGGACCCCATGCACCCCGGACATTCTCTCTTCCACCTTCTTCCGTCAGGAAAAAGATACAAAAGTCTGAGGTCACATACCAACCAACTCAAGAACAGCTTCTTCCCTGCTGCTGTCAGACTTTTGAATGGACCTACCTTGCATAAAGTTGATCTTTCTCTACACCCTAGCTGTGACTGTAACACTACATTCTGCACTCTCTCCTTTCCTTCTCTATGTTTGTTTTGTCTGTATAGCGCACAAGAAACAATACTTTTCACTGTATGTTAATACATGTGACGATAATAAATCAAATATTCTCAACTCCAGACATTTTTAAAAATTGAATTCAAATTCTGCCATGACGAGATTCGAACCCGGGTCCCCAGAACATTAGCTGAGTTTCTGGATTAATGGTCTAGCGATAATACCACTAGCCCATCATCTCCCCTAAAGGGAGATACTTGGAAGCGCCAAATGTATTGGATTATGCATGATCCAAGAATATCTTATTTTGGTTGAAGTAGAATGAAAATGTAAAAATTATAAACGGATACGTTACCACAAAATCAACAACAATTGTTCGTTTGATGGGTTTCATTTCATCGTTTACGGTGAGCAATCGGTAAAGAACTAGGAAAAGAAAGGAGCAACAATTAATCTACCTCACAAAGGACAAAGAACAAAGAAAATTACAGCACAGGAAGAGGCCCTTCGGCCCTCCAAGCCTGTGCCGATCATAATGCCGTACCTAAGCTAAAACAAACCTTCTGCCCTTACTCGGTCCACATCCCTCTATTCCCTCCCTATTCATGTACCCATCCAGATGCCTCTTAAATGTTGCTAATGTCCCTGCTTCCACCACCTCCTCTGGCAGAGCTAGCCTCAACAAACACCCCTCCCCCCCACCCCAGGCTTTTGCAGACAATCGCGAGCTCCTCACCACCCAGAAATATCAGCCCCACCCCCCCATCCCCACCACCCAGATCGATCGCGCACCCCTGCAGAGTAGCAGCAGGCCCCCCTCTCCCCCACCAATCGCAGCTGAAGAGCGGCAGTGGCTCTTCCTCCCTGCCCTGGCCTGGCTCTGCCCCTTCAGGCCCTGACCCTTGCAGCCCTGTCCCTTCAGGTGCTGCCCCCTGGTGCTGCCTGGGCAGTGCCAAGGTGCATAGTGGGCAATGCCGAGGTACCAGGCTGGCAGTGCCAGGCTGGAACTGTGCAACGGGCAAACCCCCCCCCTCCCCCCCTTGCCCTCAACCTCCCTGGGGGCCTCAATGGCCCCCCGGTTCTGCCGGGAACGCCAACACGACTGTTCACCATTCATGGGGAGCAGGTGTTTTCCTTGCCGGAAAGAACCTCTCCCAGTGAGGCCCTAAAGGCAAGCGAGCCCGGATTGAGTGCCAGGCTCACTAAACACATGTTCGTGACGGTTTGAATACATTTAAATAAATTATTCAGCCTCTCGCCGGAAATGGGCGGGTGGCTGAATGCGCCGGATATCCGGTGACGGTAAGATTGCGAGAGGCGAGAATTCGGGCGCGAACCTGATTTCTCGGCTCTCGTGCGATCTTACCGGCTCACTCCACCCATCGATGGTCGGGGCGCGATGGTAAAATCCTGACCTCGGCCTCCCGAGAATCAGGGGGAATGGGGGGAGGGCAGGAAACTGGAGTTTAGGCACAAGATCAGTCACCATTCTATTGAATAGCAGAGCAGATTGGACAATGTTTCTGATGCTCCCGTGTTTATCGCTTTAGTTAGCAAAATTCTACCGATCTCAATTGTAAATTTAATCATTGTTATTTGTGAAAAACTCTCCCACTTTTTGCATGAAGGAGTGTTTCAATACATGCGGGGGAGAGGGGGGGATGCGGGGGCAGGGGGGGGCGGAATTTTCCCATCCCGTGCTGCCATGGGAACCGTAGCGGGCAGGGGAGAGGCAGACCACGCAAAGGTCCTCTGACCTCGGGCGGGATTTTCCGGTGTTGGGGCCGGGCCGGCCGGAAAATCCCACCCATGGAGTCAGTGCGTTTAATGCAGACGGTGTAATCCCTGAACTGAGGAGAGTTCTACTGGCCATCCCCAACATCCCTCACTTTGATAAGCTATGTCCTCGCCAACACCCCTTTCGCACTGTTCTCCACTTGTGTGTTAGAGCTACATTCTCATAGAATCCTACAGTGCAGATGGAGGCCATTCGGCCCATCGAGTCTGCACCGACCACAATCCCACCCAGGCCCTATCCCCATGACCACATATATTTACCTTAGCTGACACTAAGGCGCAATTTAGCATGGCCAATCCACCTAACCCGCGCATCTTTGGGCTGTGGGAGGAAACCAGGGCACCTGAAGGAAACCCACGCAGACACTAGGAGAATGTGCAAACTCCACACAGTTCAGTCACCCGAGGCTGGAATCGAACCTGGGTCCCTGGCGCTGTGAGGCAGCAGTGCTAACCACTGTGTCACCGTGCCGCCCCATTAGAAAACGTGCAGCTATAGTTACCGGTTTGAGTTGGTGTGTAGATTGGTTTATCAGTCTGGATAAATATGTGTCCAAGTCGATATGAAATAAGGATAGTTCTCTCCAAGGTAAATGCTGGTGATGATGCTTCCAACACTACATACTCAGGTAATGTTGTATCTTTTGGAATTCTATCCCTGGGTATCTGAAAAGAAACGTATCAAGAAATACATATTAAAATAAGTACAGTTACTATGCAACTGGACATTGTGTTCCCAGCAATCTCTTTAACATCCCCCTCCTCGCCTCAGAAATTCCATGGCCGGAAGTTTACCGGCATGCCCGCCCCAGAATCGGGGAGGGCAAGGCTCGCAAATCGGCAATCTCTGCTGGCCTGGGGCGGGCGAGTTCAACAGAGAACATAAGTTGGCACACACGTCTTCAGCAGTGAACTGTTAGTATTGAATCTAATGAAACCTTTGTTAATGCATTCCTGGGACATGGGCGTCGCTGGCTGGGCCATCCCTAGTTGCCCTTGGAGGGCAGTTGATAGTCAACCACATTGCTGTGGCTCTGGAGTCACATGTCGGCCAGACCAGGTAAGGACAGCAGATTTCCTTCCCGAAAGGACATTAGTGAACCAGATGGGTTTTTCCGACAATGGTTTCAGTAGATACTTAATTCCAGGTTTTTTTTTTATTGAGTTCAAATTCCACCATCTGCCGTGGTGGGATTCGAACCCGGGTCCCCAGAACATTAGCTGAGTTTCTGGATTAAGAGTCTAGTGATAATACCACGAGGCCATCACCTCCCCTGATTTCATATAGTCCTCCGGTCTCTCACTCCGGCACAGGGGTCATTCCCTGGACAATGGGCGGGATTTTACGGCCTCGCTCGTCCCAAAACCGTAAAATCCCACCCGAGGTCAACGGACCTTCCCATTGTCCGCCCCTCCCCGCCCGGCTCCCATTCCCGTGGTGGACGGGGCAGTAAAATTCTGGCATATGTTTCTCAGTTATGGTCCTCTGACATTACAGCTTCTGTTGTTCTTTGTTGGATATGGGATGGGTGAGAGTGGCAATGTCGCTCTTTGCCAAGCTGCTGTGGTGCGGGCAGGTTATACTGCAACCACAATCCATGGTATTGGGGCATGAATCAAGCACAGTGCTCTGACCTGGGTGCTAAAGAATGCTGGAACTTCAACCCATCAGGCCATTGAGGATTTCCAGAGGACTTTATGTTGGCAACAAAATCCAGATCAGTATTGGGGTCACTGTCTGTGCGGAGTCTGCACATTCTCCCCTGCTGGAATTTTACTGCCTTGCCCTCCCGGGAATCGGGGCGGGAGAGGGTTGCAGAATGGCATCCTGACCTTTGGGTGGCAGGGTGGTTAGCACTGCTGCTTCACAGCTCCAGGGACCTGTGTTCCATTCCCAGCTTGGGTCCCTGTCTGTGTGGAGTTTGCACATTCTTCCCCGTGTCTGCGTGGGTTTCCTCCGGGTGCTCCGGTTTCATTCCGCAGTCCAAAGATGTGCGGGTTAGGTTGATTGGCCAAGCTAAATCGCTCCTTAGTGTCCCGGGATGCGTAGATTAGTGGGTAAATATGTAGGGATACGGGGATAGGGCCTGGGTGGGATTGTTGCCGGTGCAGGCTCAAGGGGCTGAATGGCCTCTTTCTGCACTGTGGGGTTTCTATGATATCCCAGGTAGTTCTAAATGAAGCCTGCTACTTTGGTGAGCTGTTAAATAATAATGCAAACTACTTATCATTTTTCAATTCACTTACCTGAACAGCCACAGACACGTATCCATTTGCGACTGTTAAAACGCCTTGAGCCGAAAATATTATGTTGTTAGTTTCAGGGAAGAATTGTAAGTGAATGTCAACGTTAATGTCTGCGTTGATATCATGGGCTTCCACGATTACATTTTCCATGTGTTCAACCTGTAAAACGCTTGGAGCCGTCAGTATGTATCTGTCAGACAAAGCAAACAAATACCGTTGGGTCAACAGCAATGATTAAGGTGCTCCAGTAACAATATACACCATTGATTTTATGAACAATTTAATGGAGAGATCAGCTAAAGCTGTATTTCCCAAACTCAAATCCGAAGATGTGCAGGTTAGGTAGATTGGCCATGCTAAATTACCCCTTAATATCCAAAGATGTGTAGGTTAGGTGGATTGGCCATGCTAAATTGCCCCTTAGTATCCAAAGATGTGTAGGTTAGGTGGATTGGCCATGCTAAATTGCCTCTTAGTGTCCCGGGATGCATTGGTTAGAGGGATTACATAGAACATAGAACAGTACAGCACAGAACAGGCCCCTCGGCCCACGATGTTGCGCCGAGCTTTATCTGAAACCAAGATCAAGCTATCCCACTCCCTATCATCCTGGTGTGCTCCATGTGCCTATCCAATAACGCTTAAATGTTCCTAAAGTGTCTGACTCCACTATCACTGCAGGCAGTCCGTTCCACACCCCAACCACTCTCTGCGTAAAGAGCCTACCTCTGATATCCTTCCTATATCTCCCACCACGAACCCTATAGTTATGCCCCCTTGTAATAGCTCCATCCACCCGAGGAAATAGTCTTTGAACGTTCACTCTATCTATCCCCTTCATCATTTTATAAACCTCTATTAAGTCTCCCCTCAGCCTCCTCCGCTCCAGAGAGAACAGTCCTAGCTCCCTCAACCTTTCCTCATAAGACCTACCCTCCAAACCAGGCAGCATCCTGGTAAATCTCCTCTGCACTCTTTCCAGCGCTTCCACATCCTTCTTATAGTGAGGTGACCAGAACTGCACACAATATTCCAAATGTGGTCTCACCAAGGTCCTGTACAGTTGCAGCATAACCCCACGGCTCTTAAACTCCAACCCCCTGTTAATAAAAGCTAACACACTATAGGCCTTCTTCACAGCTCTATCCACTTGAGTGGCAACCTTTAGAGATCTGTGGATATGGACCCCAAGATCTCTCTGTCCCTCCACAGTCTTCAGAACCCTACCTTTGATCCTGTAATCCACATTTAAATTAGTCCTACCAAAATGAATCACCTCACATTTATCAGGGTTAAACTCCATTTGCCATTTTTCAGCCCAGCTTTGCATCCTATCTATGTCTCTTTGCAGCCTACAACAGCCCTCCACCTCATCCACTACTCCACCAATCTTGGTGTCATCAGCAAATTTACTGATCCACCCTTCAGCCCCCTCCTCTAAGTCATTAATAAAAATCACAAAGAGCAGAGGACCAAGCACTGATCCCTGTGGCACTCCGCTAGCAACCTGCCTCCAGTCCGAAAATTTTCCATTCACCACCACCCTCTGTCTTCGATCAGATAGCCAGTTACCTATCCAATCGGCCAACTTTCCCTCTATCCCACACCTCCTTACTTTCATCATAAGCCGACCATGGGGGACCTTATCAAACGCCTTACTAAAATCCATGTATGTGACATCAACTGCCCTGCCTTCATCAACACACTTAGTTACCTCCTCAAAAAATTCAATCAAATTTGTGAGGCACGACTTGCCCTTCACGAATCCGTGCTGACTATCCCGGATTAATCCGCATCTTTCTAAATGGTCGTAAATCCCATCCCTGAGGACCTTTTCCAACAATTTACCAACCACCGAAGTAAGACTAACTGGTCTATAATTACCAGGGTCATTTCTATTCCCTTTCTTAAACAGAACAACAACATTCGGATTAGTGGGTTTAATATGCAGGGTTACGGGAATAAGGCCATTGTGGGTCTGTTGTCGGTGCAGGCTCGATGGGCCGAATGGCCTCCTTCTGCACTGTCGGGATTCTATGATTTCTATGATTTCTAAATCTGATTGGTCTTCTAACTATTATAGAGAAGTCACCATTATGTCCATTAGCCAGATGTAAACAAATTTGTTAAAATGGAACAATGTCATGCCCGGCAACAGCAATCGATACTTTGCTTGCTGAATTAATATTTGACACAAGTAGGTTTACGCTGGTTAGGGTGCATTGGCCGTGCTAAATTCTCCCTCAGTGAACCTGAACAAGTACTGGAGTGTGGCGACTAGAGGATTTTCACAGTAACTTCATTGCAGTGTTAATGTAAGCCGACTTGTGACACTAATAAATGAACTTTAAACTTCTAAACATGAACATTGAAATGGAGTTACTGTGAACGTCCCCGAGCCGCCACACTCTGGTGCTTGTTCGGGTTCACTGAGGGAGAAAGCTCCAAGTAACAGGATTCCCTCCCTCAGCGAAAATGCTTTGCTCTTAAAGCCATGTGCAAGGGTTGGGTTAGTATGTGAAATAGGAACTGGTTGAGTCTCTTGACCCTGTTCTGTTTTAATTTAGATCATGGGTGACCTTTACCTCAATACCTGACACAGTGGTTAGCACTGCTGCCTCACAGCGCCAGGGACCTGGGCTCGATTCCCGGCTTGGGTCACTGTCTGTGCGGAGACTGCACCTTCTCCCCGTGTCTGCGTGGGTTTCCTCCGGGTGCTCCGGTGTCCTCTCACAGACGGAAAGATGTGCTGGCTAAAGTTTATTTATCAGTGTCACAAGTAGGCTTATATTAACACTGCAATGAAGTTACTGTGAAAATCCCCTAGTCGCCACACTCCGGCGCCTGTTCGGGTACACTGAGGGAGAATTTAGCACGGCCAATGCACCCTAACCAGCACATCTTTCAGACTGTGGGAGGAAACCGGAGCACCCGGAGGATACCCACGCAAACACAGGTGCCAGAAATTTTCCCGCCTTGCCAGCCTGAGGCCAACGGAGACGCCGTTCTTGCCCGCACCGATTCTTGGGCCGGCGGAGCAGTAAAGTTCCAGCAGGGGAGAACATGCAGACCCCGCACAGACAGTGCCCCAAGCTGGGAATCGAAGCCGGGTCCCTGGTGCTGTGAGGCAGCAGTGCCACTGTGCCACACTCAGGCCGCTGGATGCATTGGCCGTGCTAAGTTTTCCTTCAGTGTACCCGAGCAGGCGCCAGAGTGGGGCGACTCGGGGATTTTCACAGTAACTTCATTGCGGTGTGAATGTAAGCCTATTTGCAACACTAATAAATCAACCTTAAACTACCATTTACCCAAATGTTTTCCATACCCTTGGTACCCTGAGCCGACAAATGTTAATGGATCTCAGTTTCGAAACATTCAGTTCACCCAATACATGCTTGGATCTCGAAGCAATCCTGATCATGCTTCACTCCAGGGTGGGCTTGAGGCGTCACCGTCAGTGTGGGATTGTGTGCAGAATAAACAACTTGTTCTGTGTCTAGCTGTTTTCCTTTCAGTAGAATTTGCAATGCCAGTGAATATTCTGGCCAGCATCAACCTCCCATCCGCAGTGTCCCAGTAGGTCACGAATATCATCTTTCATTCCATCACCATTAGAACCCAGGCAACTAACAAATTTAATTCCGTACAAATGAAAGGACTCTGTAGGATTCTTCCTCGCAACAAGCCGCCCACCACTGTGGGGCAGCCATTGGAACAGCACAAGAGGCAGTTTGGCCGTTAAGAGGGTACTTTTTACAGGTGATACTAAAATAGGTGGGAAAGCAGGCAGTGAAGAGAATATAAAGATTCTACAGACGGACATTGATAGGCTCGGAGAATGGGCCAACATTTGGCAGATGGAGTTTAATGTGGTTAAGTATGAGGTTATCCATTTTGGCAGCAAAAATAGAAAGGCAAATTATTGCCTAAATGGAAAGCAGATTCAAAATACATCTGGGCAGAGGGATCTGGGTGTCTATGTCCATGAATTGCAAAACATCGGTATGCAGATACAGCACGTAATTCAAAAGGCAAATGGGATGTTGGCATTTATTGCAAAAGAATTGGAGTATAAAAGTAGAGAAGTGTTGTTGCAATTGTACAGGGTGTTGGTGAGACCACATCTGGAGTATTGTGTCCAGTTTTGGTCTCCTTATTTGAGGAAGGATGTTGCGGCATTGGAGGCAGTTCAGAGGAGGTTCACCAGATTGATTCCCGGGATGAAAGGGATGACGTATGAGGAGAGATTAAACAGTTTGGGCTTGTACTCGCTGGAGTTTAGAAGGATGAGAGGGGATCTGATCGAGGGATATAAAATTTTAAAAGGGATTGATAAAGTAAATGTAGACCAAATGTTTCCCCTTGTGGGGCAATCTAGACCAAGAGGTCACAGGTATAGGTTGAGAGGCGGTAGATTTAAAACTGAGATGAGGAGGAACCACTTCTCGCAGAGGGTGGTGAATTTGTGGAACTCGCTGCCCCATCGCGCGGTGGAGTCTGAATCATTGAATGGTTTCAAGAAGGAGATGGACATATTTCTGATAATGAACGGGATAAGGGGATGTGGGGAACAGGTGGGGAGGTGGATTTGAGACCAGGGAGAGATCAGCCATGATCTGATTGAATGGCGGAGCAGGCTCGAAGGGCAGAATTTGCCAACTTCTGCTCCTAATTCCTATGTTCCTATGTTGTTCATATCCCTCAAGTTCAGAACACCAGCACACCTGTAGACTCCAGCAGTGGCTCAGGCTCCCATAAAAAGGAGGTAAGAATGGAGGAATAGGAGGCCAATACAAATTGCTCTTCATCGCTGTTGTAATCCAGGGTCATCTTCTTGGAGCTTACGTGGCGCAGGAAGCAGTGATAACTGAAGCATTCTGCACTGATTCAAGGAGCCTCGTCCCATCTCATTGCCCCATTCTCATTTAGGTAGGGAAGGGGGCAGCTAACAGTAACTCCAGAAAGGGTAGTCGGGGAGGTAAATCCCTGCTGAGACGGTGAGGCAGCAAGTTTCTGCTGATCTTAAGAAGAATTGGAGAAGAGAGTCTCGGTCTTAATGGCAATGCTAAAAAATGAATTGTCTCAAAACGACGACAGTGATGCAGAGAGACCTTAATCAGAGCTTACACAGGAAAGTGTGGCAGTGGGCAGGAAAAGCGGCACTGAAGCTCCAATGGTGGTTTTCTCCACTGTCTCATTAGGGAGATCGAAATAAATGCCAAGGATTGGGTCACGTGACATTAAGGGGGCGGAGCAGGCTCCAGTTGACTTTGTTTTGTAAAGATAGAAGTGCCATTTTTAAAGGTTGCCGTGGCACACAACAGTAAAACTAGAACATCACCCCCTTTCCCCCCACGCAATACCACCCTGGCACCAGTGGGCTGTACCAGGGGGCTGTACCCAGCCAGTGTCAGGGGAAAGTGGCAGGGGGCAGTGCCAGGGGGTATTACCATGAGACAGTGGCCTGGGCAGGGTCACGTTTATTTAGGTTTTTCAGGTTTAAGTTTATTTATTAGTGTCACAAGTAAGGCTTGCATTAACACCGCAGTGAAGTTACTGCGAATATCCTTTAATATTTCTGATTTAACTTTGGACAAAATAATGAATTATTTGGAATATTGTCTCCAATTCTGGTCACCACACTACCAGAAGGACACGGAGGCTTTGGAGGGAGTACAGAAAAGGTTTACCAGGATGTTGCCTGGTATTAGCTCTGAGGAGAGATTGAATAAACTGGGATTGTTCTCCCTGGAAAGATGGAGGCTGAGGGGCGACCTGATAGAAGTTTATAAAATTATGAGGGGTATGGATGGGGTGAACAGTTGGAAGCTTTTTCCCAGGGCAGAAATGACAATTACAAGGGGGCACAAGTTAAATTAAAGTTGATTTATTAGTCACAAGTAAGGCTTACATTAACACTGCAATGAAGTTACTGTGAAATTCCCCTAGTCGGCCACACTCCAGCATCTGTTCGGGTCAATGCACTGAACCAGCACGTCTTTCAGATTGTGGGAGGAAACCGGAACACCCGGGGGAAACCCACGCAGACACGGGGAGAACGTGCAAACTCCACACAGACAGTGACCCAAGCCAGGAATCGAACCCAAGTCCCTGGCGCTGTGAGGCAGCCGTGCTAACCACTGTGCCACCGTGCCGCCCATAGGGTCAAGGTAAGGGGTTCAGTAGAGATGTGCGGGGGCAGTTTTTTACACAGAGGGCGGTGGGGGCCTGGAATGCGCTGCCCAGTGAGGTGGTTGAGGCAGATACGTTAGCGACATTTAAGACTTACCTGGATAGACACATGAACAGACGGGGAATGGAGGGATATAAGTGGTTGGCCTTGATAGGACAATGTGATTGGCGCAGGCTTGGAGGGCCGAAGGGCCTGTTCCTGTGCTGTACTGTTCTTTGTTCTTTGAATTGAATATTGACCTTAATTTGATAAGACAATCGTTCTCGAGTCTCTGAGAAAAACGCCAATGGAGAAATGACTACTTCTGGGTGTCATCCAGAGGTCACTTTCCTAATTTAAAGTTGTTCTACGTTCAGCAAATACAATCACCGTTAACAGGGAAACGAGTCCTGTTTGTGTCTGGTGACTAAATTCAAAGGACACCATCCAATAATAATATAGCACAGAAGGAAACCAAGTAGCCACTCTACCTGTGCCAGCTCTGTGAAAGGGCTATCCAACTAGTCCCATTCCCTGTGCGCTTCTCTCTTGCAGTATTTATTTAATTCTCTTTTTAAAATTACTATTGAATCGGCTTTCACCGCTCGTTAAGAGAGTGGGCGGGATTCCGGAAACTGTAAAATCCCGCCCGAGGTCAACAGACCTTCCCATTGTCCGTCCCTCGCCCGCTCCGATTCTCGTGGCGGACGGGGCGGTAAAATTCCAGCCAGCATTCCAGCACATGAGGGGCATGGCCAGGGGTGGATAAGGAGCAGCTGTGCCCCTCAGTTGAAGGGTCAGTCACGAGGGGACATGGATTCAATTTTTCAGGAACTGTGGACCTGCACGGCCAGATCCCTCTTATTACTTGGAAGATGCAAGTCTAAGTGGAAAAGAAGAACAAAGAGATCTTGGGGTACAAATAGAAACCCCACAGTGCAGAAGGAGGCCATTCGGCCCATCGAGTCTGCACCGACCACAATCCCACCCAGGCCCTACCCCCACATACTTCAGTTACTAAAAGTCATGCTACAGGTTAGCAAGCTCAGAGTTAAAAGCAAACCAAACACTAGCCTTTATTTCCGGAGGGATAGAACTGAAAAGGAAGAAAATTATGTTGTGGGGCGGCGCGGTGACACAGTGGTTAGCGCTGCTGCCTCACAGTACCAGGGACTGGGGTTCAATTCCTGGCTTGGGTCACTGTCTGTGTGGAGTCTGCACGTTCTCCCCATGTCTGCGTGGGTTTCCTCCGGCTGCTCTAATTTCCTCCCACAGTTCGAAAGACGTGCTGGTTAGGTGGATTGGCCGTGCTAAATTCTGCTTCAGTGTACCCGAACAGGCGACGGAGTGTGGCAACTAGGGGATTTTCACAGTAACTTCATTGCAGTGTTAATGTAAACCTACTTGTGACTAATAAGTAACTTTAAATCTGCATCAAACTTTGGTTAGACCGCCCTTAGAGTACTGAGTACAGTTCTAGTAACTAAACTACAAAGGAGGATATCGAGGCAATGGAGAGGATGCAGAGAAGATTATATATAAGGATGATATAATATGGGTATATACATCAACCTGGTGTTGTTAGACTTCTTACTGTATATACATAAGGATAGGATTGACAGGCCAGGCAACTTTTTTCTTGAAAAATAAGGCAGAAGGGTGAACTATTAGAGATCATTAAATTAATGAAAGGATTTAGAGGCATGGCGGCACAATGGTTAGCACTGCTGCCTCCCAGCGCGAGGGACCTGGGTTCGGTTCCCAGCTTGGGTCACTGTCTGTGTCGTGTCTGCTGGCTGTGCCTGTGTGGGTTTCCTCCGGGTGCTCCAGTTTCCTCCCACAGTCCGAAAGACGTGCTGTTTAGGGTGCATTGGCCATGCTAAATTCTCCCTCAGTGTTACCCGAACAGGCACCGGAGTGTGACGACTAGGGGATTTTCGCAGTAACTTCATTGCAGTGTTAATGTGAGCCTACTTGTGACACTAATAAACAAACTCTACGTTACTTTAGATTGCACAGAGAAAGAATGTTTCCTGCTGTGAGGAAGAGCGTAACTAGAGACCATCACTATAAGACAGTCACTTAGAAATCCAATCGGGAATTGAGAAGAAATGTTTTTATCCAAAGGGTGGTAAGAACCTGGGATTCACTACTGCAAGAAGTGGAGCACAAACATTAGATAAACTAGTTGGACCGAATGGCCTGCTTCTTCATAGAATCCCTACGGTGCGAAAGGAGGCCATTCAGCCCATCGAATCTGCAATGACCACAATCCCACACAAGCCCTATCCCCATAACCCCATGCATTTACTCTAGCTAGTCCCCCTTGACACGAAGGGGCAATTTAGCACGGCCAATCCACCTAACCTAATCTGTGCCAGATATCCTTTGTACACACTCTCCCAGGCTTTGATATCCTCTCATTTCAGGGAAACACGATGTGCTCTGAAAAGCTGTCCGACAAATAGTGGGGTCGGAATTTTACCGTCCTGACCGCCACGGGAATCGGAGCGGGCGAGGGTGGACCATGGAAAGGTTCGTTAACTTTGGGTGGGATTTTACGGTTTCGGGATGCCCTGGGATCTCACAATAACTTCATTGCAGCGTTAATGTAAGCCTTACTTGTGACTAATAAATAAACTCTAACTTTAGAACCTAATTCAAATGTAGGTGAATCATCAGAAACAGGGAAAAAGCCCTCACTTTATTTTCGAGATCGCATCAGGAAGCTGCCTCATGTAAAACATTCAATAGTTTAAAAAACAGTAAGCTTTCAGTTTATTCGTGTCACAAGTAGGCTTACATTAACACTGCAATGAAGTTACTGTGAAAATCCCCCAGTCGCCACACTCCAGCCCCTGTTCGGGTACACTGAGGGAGAATTTAGCACGGCAATGCAGCTAACCAGCACGTCTTTCGGAGGAAACCAGAGCACCCGGAGGAAACCCACGCAGACACGGGGAAAACGTGCAGACAAGCCGGGAATCGAACCCGGGTCCCTGGCTTTGACAAAGGCTCATCTGGACTCGAAACGTCAGCTCTTTTCTCTCCATACGGATGCCGCCAGTCCTGTTGGGATTTTCCAGCATTTTCTCTTTTGGTTCCGGGTCCCTGGCACTGTGAGGGAGCAGTGCCCGCCACTGTGCCGCCGTGCCACCCTGTATATGTACATATTTAAATAGAAAACATTCCCTCATACTTACAGTGGAGAACATTGGGAAAGTATGGGGATAATGGCCAACACAGCAAGTAACAGAGAGGTCCTCCCCCTTCTCATGATGACAGACTGCTTCACCGGGACAAACTGTTCCAAATAATTTTATCATCTTATATAAGATTCCAACACAGATCTATTAATTTTTAACAATTGGGAAATTTATACTTCTGTTTGATCTTAAAAGGTATCCAAACAGTCCGCCCCCCTCCATACTGTTTAATTAAGAGTTAATTTAAACCCAGTGGTCTGGTGAAAACCGGGAACAGCAGACATTTCCGGACATTTGATGGTGTTCTGCCTGGGTTCCAGAGTTCAACCTTGGCAACCGAAGATAAGAAGTACAAACACTGTATAAAACGCTTGTTCCCAAATCTTCAGGATGTGAACTTAAATGGTCGTCGCACTGAACATCAGCGTGATTTCAGTGAGGCAGTGAGGCAATGATCACAAGATCAACTACAGATAAACGGTTGGCTCCATAGCTCAGTGGTTGGAGCACTGGTCTTGTAAACCAGCGGTCAGGAGTTCAATTCTTGCTGGAGCCTGTATTTTGTCGGTGGCACAGTGGTTAGCACTGCTGCTTCACAGCTCCAGGGACCCGGGTTCGATTCCCGGCTTGGGTCACTGTCTGTGTGGAGTCTGCACATTCTCCTCGTGTCAGCGTGGGTTTCCTCCGGGCGCTCCGGTTTCCTTCCACAGTCCAAAGATGTGCGGGTTAGGTTGATTGGCCGTGCTAAAATTGCCCCTTAGTGTCCTGAGATGCGTAGGTTAGAGGGATTAGCGGGTAAATATGTAGGAATATGGGGGTAGGGCCTGAGTGGGATTGTGGTTAGTGCAGACTCGATGGGCCAAATGGCCTCTTTCTGCACTGTAGGGTTTCTATGGTTCTAAACTCATTATTTTGCGAAGGTGTGCGGGTTAGGTGGATTGGCCATGCTAAATTGACCCTAGCTTCAATGGCTGGGCCAGCATTTGTTGCTCATCCCTAATTAGAGCCGTAGAGGTTTACAGCATGGAAACAGGCCCTTCGGCCCAACTTGTCCATGCCGCCCTTTTTTTTAACCACTAAACCAGTCCCAATTGCCTGCGTTTGGCCCATACCCCTCTATACCCATCTTACCATGTAACTGCTTTTTAAAAGACAAAATTGTACCCGCCTCTACTACTACCTCTGGCAGCTCGTACCAGACACTCACCACCCTCTGTGTGAAACAATTGCCCCTCTGGACCCTTTTGTATCTCTCCCCTCACCTTAAACCTATGTCCTCTAGACTCCCCTACCTTTAGGAAAAGATGTTAATTATCTAGCTGATCTATGCCCCTCATAGGGGCAGCACAGTGGCACAGTGAGTGGTTAGCACTACTGCCTCACAGCACCAGGGACCCGGGTTCAATTCCGGCCTCGGATCGCTTTCTGTGTGGAGTTTGCACATTCTCCCCATGTCTGCGTGGGTTTCCTCCGGGTGCTCCGGTTTCCTCCCACAGTCCAAAGATGTGCGGGTTAGGTTGATTAGCCATGATAAATTGACACTGGTGTCAGGGGATTAGCAGGGTAAATATGCAGGCTTACAGGAATAGGGCCTTGGTGGGATTGTAGTTGATGCAGTCTCGATGGGCCGAACGGCTTCCTTCTGCAATGTAGGGATTCTAGGATATAGGATTCTATGATTATTTTATAGACCTCTATAAGATCACCCCTAAGTCTCCTACACTCCAGGGAAAAGAGTCCCAGTCTGTCCAGCCTCTCCTTATAACTCAAACCATCAAATCCCGGTAGCATCCCAGTAAATCTTTTCTGCGCTCTTTCTAGTTTAATAATATCCTTTCTATAATTGGGTGACCAGAACTGTACACAGTATTCCAAGTGTGGCCTTACCAATGTCTTGTACAACTTCAACAAGACGTCCCAACTCCTGTATTCAATGTTCTGACCAATGAAACCAAGAATGCCGAATGCCTTCCTCACCACTCTGTCCACCTGTGACTCCACTTTCAAGGAGCTATGAACTTGTACCCCTAGATCTCTTTGTTCTGTAACTCTCCCCAATGCCCTACCATTAACTGAGTAAGTCCTGCCCTGGTTCAATCTACCAAAATGCATCACCTCGCATTTATCTAAATTAAACTCTATCTGCCTTCATCAGCCCACTGGCCCAATTGATCAAAATCCTGTTGCTATTGGAGATAACTTTCTTCACTGTCCACTATGCCACCAATCTTGGTGTCATCTGCAAACTTACTAACCATGCCTCCCAAATTGTCATCCAAATCATCAATATGAATGACAAATAACAGTGGACCCAGCACCGATCCCTGAGGCTGGTCATAGGCCTCCAGTTTGATGGGCCAAATGGCCTCCTTCTGCACTGTAGGAATTCTATGACTCCATGGTAAAATCTGAATCCAATAAAAATCTGGAATTAAAAGTCTAACGATGATCGTGAAACCATTGTTGATAAAAAGCCATCTAGTTCACTAATGTCCTTTAGGAAATCTGTTATCCTGAGCTGATCTGATGTACATAGGACTACACAGCAATGTGGGTGGCTTCAAGGGAATCGGGGCAGAGGTGAGTATGGTGGCCATTACTAAGGAGAAGGTGCTAGGGAAGCTGAAAGGTCTGAAGGTGGATAAATCACCTGGACCGGATGGACTACACCCCAGGGTTCTGAAGGAGACAGCTGAAGAGATAGTGGAGGCTTTGGTGGTGATCTTTCAGGAATCACTGGAGTCAGGGAGGATCCCAGAGGACTGGAAAATCCCTCATGTAATACACCCCTGTTTAAGAAGGGAGGGAGGCAAAAGATGGGAAATTACAGGCCGGTTAGCCTAACCTCAGTCATTGGTAAGATTTTAGAGTCCCATTATTGAGGATGAGATTTTGGAATACTTGGAAGTGCGTGGTCAAAATAGGGCAAAGTCAGCATGGTTTCATCAAGGGGAGGTTATGCCTGACAAATCTGTTAGAATTCTTTGAGACAAAGGAGAGACAAAGTGGACGTTTTCTACTTGGATTTCCAGAAGGTCTTAGACAAGGTGCCGCACAGGAGGTTGCTGAGTAAGGCAGGAGACCATGGTGTTAGAGGCAAGGTACTAATGGATAGAAGATTGGCTGACTGGCAGAAGGCAGAGTGGGGATAATGGTATCCTTTTCAGCCAGTGACTAGTGCAGTTCCACAAGGGTCAGCATTGGGACAACAACTTTTCACTTTATACATCAATGATCTAGATGAAGGAACTGAGGGCATTGTGGCTAAGTTTGCAGATGATACAAAGATAGGCGGAGGGAGGGTTAGTATTGAGGAGGCAGGGAGACTGCAGAAGGACTTGGACAGGTTAGGAGAGTGGGCAAAGAAATGGCAGATGAAATACAATGTGGGAATGTGTGAGGCCATGCACCTTGGTAGGAAAAATAAATAAAGGTACATTGGGGGAACCATGCAGACGCTACGACAACGGATGAATGAACACCACTCGACAATCACCAGGCAAGACTGTTCTCTTCCTGTGGGGGAGCATTTCAGCGGTCACGGGCATTCAGCCTCTGATCTTCGGGTAAGCGTTCTCCAAGGTGGCCTTCACGACACACGACAGCGCAGAGTCGCTGAGCAGAAACTGATAGCCAAGTTCCGCACACATGAGGACGGCCTAAACCAGGATCTTGGGTTTATGTCACACTATCGGTAATCCCCACAGCTTGCTTCCTGGACTTGCAGAATCTCACTGGCTGTCCTGTCTGGAGACAATACACATTTCTTTAACCTGTGCCTAATGCTCCCTCCACTCACATTGTCTGTATCTTTGAGACTTGGTTGGCTGTAAGGATTTGCATTCTAATCAGTATTCTGTAACTTGATTTTGTGTCTCTGTATGCCCTGTTTGTGAGCATTTCTCCACTCCATCTGACGAAGGAGCAGCGCTCCGAAAGCTAATGGCATTTGCTACCAAATAAACCTGTTGGACTTAAACCTGATGTTGTTAAAACTCTTTCCAGGAAAAATAAAGGCATAGATTATTTTCAAAATGGAGAGAGAATTCAGAAATTGGAAGCGCAAAGGGACTTGGGAGTCCTAGTTCAGGATTGTCTGAAGGTTAACTTGTAGATTGAGTTGGTAGTTAGGAAAGCAAATGCAATCTTAGCAATCATATCAATAGGACTAGAATACAAGGGCAAGGATGTACTGCTGGGATGTATAAGGCTCTGGCGAGACCACATTTGGAATATTGTGAGCAGTTTTGGGCCCCGTATCTAAGGACGGATGTGCCGGCCTTGAAGAGGATCAAGGGGGGGTTCGTGAGAATGATCCCTGGAGTGAAAGGCTTGATGTATGAGGAACGTCTAAGGACTCTGGATCTGTATTCGATGGAGTTCAGAAGGATGAGGGGGGGGGGGGATCTCATTGAAACATACAGAATACTGAAAGGTCTGGATAGAGTGGACATGGGGAAGATGTTTCCATTAGTCGGAGAGACTGGGATCCGAGGGGCACAGCCTCAGAGTAAAGGGATGACCCTTTAGAACCGAGATGAGGAAGAATTTCTTCAGCCAGAGGGTGGTGAATCTGTGGAATTCATTGCCACAGAAGGTTGTGGAGGCCGGGTCATTAGCTGTCTTTAAGACAGGGATAGATAGGTTCTTGATTGGTGTGGGGGTTCAAAGGTTACAGGGAAAGGCGGAAGAACGGGGTTGAGAAACTTATTGGCTGTGATTGAATGGCACAGCAGACTCGATGGGCCAAATGGCCTAATTCTGCTCTGATATCATGTGGTCTTATGGTCTCTTAAATGCCCTCTGAAATGGTCTGGCAAGCCACTCAGTTCAAGGGCAAATTAGAACAGGGTAATAAAAACACCCTCACAATCTACTCAACCCCAGATTATTTTAAGGCAACATTTCTCAGTAGTGTCCTTTTCACTTTATATTACTGTTTTAATGCAATTTACATATTTTTAAAATATATATATGCAATTTACATATTTTTAAATTGATGTCTCAATTATACCAGCATGAAGAAGTTACCATCACAGCTTGAGAATCACAGCAGCAGTTTAGTTTATTTATTAAGCTTACATTAACACTGCAATGAAGCTACTGTGAAAATCCCCCAGTCACCACACTCCGGCGCCTGTTCAGGTACACTGAGGGAGAATTTAGCATGGTCACTGCACCCTAACCAGCACGTCTTTTGGACTGTGGGAGGAAACCGGAGGAAACCCACGCAGACACGGGGAGAATGTGCAAACTCCACACAGACAGTGGCTCAGAGCCGGGAATCGAACCCGGATCCCTGGCGCTGTGAGGCAGCAGTGCTAACCCACTGTGCCACTCAAGATATTATGGAAAAAGTCAGCGACCAAAGGAACATCTAAAGAAAAAAATCCCATCTGGGCTCGAAACGTCAGCTCTTTTCTCTCCTTACAGATGCTGCCAGACCTGCTGAGGTTTTCCAGCGTTTTCCCTTTTGGTTTCAGATTCCAGCATCCGCAGTAATTGGCTTTTATCAAAATATCTGACAGTTAATCTCTTGGTAGGTGCAGTAGGTATCACAAACGACAGTTTGCACTGGAATATTAGTGAGTTAAAATTGGCAGGATTCACTCACTCTTGTTCATATTCCTTGAAAGTGCCCAGACAGTTACTGTCTGGTTTTTTTTCAAGTGCCACATTGTGTGTAAGCTAGCTGCAAGAGAGAGGAATAAAACACAGATTTAACTCCGCTAATTGAGAATTGAATAAAGGACAGAGAATGAACGTGAACAAGAGGTTTCCTCTCATGCAGATTATCTCCACTTTGCATTGGACCTGAGCAGTCGACAGCCATTCATGGCTCAGAAACTGTTGTAACCACTTATTATTCCACTCAAACCGCATAATTAAAATATGCACAGCCCCAGGAAGATAAAAACAAATTACTGCGGACGCTGGAATCTGAAATCAGAAGAGAAAATGCTGGAAAATCTCAGCAGGTCTGGCAGCATCTGTAAGGAGAGAAAAGAGCTGATGTTTCGTGTTCAGATGACCCTTTGTCAAAGCTAAAAAGTAGTAAGAGTTTTAACAACACCAGGTTAAAGTCCAACAGGTTTATTTGGTAGCAAGTGCCATTAGCTTTCGGAGTGCTGCTCCTTCGTCAGATGGAGCTAACGGCATTTGCAACCAAATAAACCTGTTGGACTTTAACCTGGTGTTGTTAAAACTCTTACTGTGTTTACCCTAGTCCAACGCCGGCATCTCCACATCAAAGCTAAAAAGTACAGAAGGTGGGAGATATTTATACTGCGGGTGGCGGGGAGGGGGGGGGGGGTGGAATAGAAAGATGAGTCATAGCCACAGAAACCAGGGGAAAAGATTGCTAATAGGTTAAAGTTAATTTATTAGTCACAAGTAAGACTTATATTAACATTGCAATGAAGTTACTGTGAAATTCCCCTAGTCCCCACATTCCGGCACCTGTTCGGGTCCATGCACCCGAACCCGCACGCCTTTCAGACTTTGGGAGGAAACCAGAGCAGCCGGAGGAAACCCACACAGACATGGGGAGAACGTGCAGACTCCACACCGACAATGGCCCGAGCTAGCGCTGTGAGGCAGCAGTGCTAACCACTGGGCCACCCTGACTTAAGGACCTGATGCGTGTATAAAATAGCACCATAAGATCATAAGACATAGGAGCAGAATTAGGCCACTCGGCCCATCGAGTCTGCTCCGCCATTCAATCATGGCTGATTTTTTTCTCAACCCCATTCTCCTGCCTTTTCCCCGTAACCCCTGATCCCCTTATTAATCAAGAACCTATCTATCTCTGTCTTAAGGACACTCAATGACCTGGCCTCCACAGCCTTCTGCAGCAAAGACTTCCACAAATTCTCTGGCTGAAGAAATTCCTCCTCATCACTGTTTTAAAGGATTGTCCCTTTAGCCTGAGGTTGGGCCCTCTGGTTCTAGTTTTTCCTACTCGTGGAAACATCCTCTCCGCGTCCACTCTATCCAGGCCTCGCAGTATCCTGTAAGTTTCAATAAGATCCCCCCTCATCCTTCTAAATGATGGTCTTCTCATTGCTGTACTGTGGTGCCACACTATTTATGCTTCTTGCTTAACAGATCAAGTGAATGTTCTGGCCAGAACATGGGTTTCTAATGTGTAATGCAGCCCTCATCATCAAGTGTTACACGCACCATCAGAAACTCATCAAATTTTAAAGACCTTTGTTCTTGAAATGGATGATCAATTATTCAAGTCATAGAGTCATGGAGGTTTACAGCATGGAAACAGGCCCTTCGGCCCAACTTATCCATGCCGCTCCTTTTTTTTAACCCCTAAGTTAGTCCCAATTGCCCGCATTTGGCCCATGTCCCTCTATACCCATCTTACCCATGTAACTGTCTAAACACTTTTTAAAAGACAAAATTGTACCCGCCTCTACTACTACCTCTTGCAGTTCGTTCCAGACACTCACCACCTTCTGCGTGAAAAAATTGCCCCTCTGGACTCTTTTGTATCTCTCCCCTCTCACCTCTGCCCTCTAGCACCAGGGACCCGGGTTCAATTCCGGCCGTGGGTCACTGTCTGTGTGGAGTCTGCACTTTCTCCCCCGTGTCTGCGTGGGTTTCCTCCGGTTTCCTCCCACAATCCGAAAGGTGTGCTGGTTAGGGTGCATTGGCCATGCTAAATTTTCCCTCAGTGTACCCGAACAGGCACCGGAGTGTGGCGACTCAGGGATTTTCACAGTAACTTCATTGCAGTATTGATGTAAGCCTACTTGTGACACTGATAAATAAACTTTAAATGGGCATTTTCACCTACTGGGTGTAACAACACAAAATTCATTGGTTTATGTTCCATTATAGAAACATAGAAACATAGAAAAACTACAGCACAAAACAGGCCCTTCGGCCCCACAAGTTGTGCCGAACATATCCCTACCTTTTAGGCCTACCTATAACCCTCCATCCTATTAAGTCCCATGTACTCATCCAGGAGTCTCTTAAAAGACCCTATTGAGTTTGCCTCCACCACCACTGATGGCAGCCGATTTATACTTCATTCATGGTCATTCCCAAACCACCCAGATAGCTTATACATCAATGTGCACAAAAACACTAATGCAATCAAGCTAACTTCCCCCTGCATCCCAGCTGAATTCACCAATCAGCCATCCTGACTTAGAAATATATCACCGTTTCTCCATCATCACTGGGTCAAAATCCTGGCATTCCCTCCCTAACTCTACTATGGCAGCACCTTTCAGGAAAGTTTAAAGTTTATTTTATTAGTGTCACAAGTAGGTTTATATTAACACTGCAATGAAGTTACTGTGAAAATCCCCGAGTCACCACACTCCGGTGCCTGTTCGGGTACACTGAGGGAGAATTTAGCACGGCCAATGCACCCTAACCAGCACGTCTTTCATGTTTCTTCAGAAGGACCTCTTCAAATACAGACAATAAAAATATAACAAAACTTACTCCAACTTATAAATCAAAGACAGGGTTTAATAAAGAAACTTCATTACTCCAAACTTGGGGCCTCACCTTGGGCCAATCCAAGTTCCCAACAATTCCCAACAGGTTCTTATTTATAGTAAGTCAGCTGACCATCACATCATTCTGTAATTGGTTCCATGGTTTACTGGGTCAGCTGACCCTTACAGCTTATTACTATTGGTCACATTACTTCCGATACAATTTATATCACCAATTACATTCTAACACTTTGGGAGGAAACCGGAGCGCCCGGAGGAAACGCAGGGGCGGGGAGAACGTGCAAACTCCGCACAGACAGTGACCCAAGCCGGGAATCGAACCTGGATCCCTGGCGCTGTGAGGCAGGGGTGCTAACCGCTATGCTACCATGCTGCACATGGGCTGCAGAAGTTCAAGAACAGTAAGAAGTCTCACAACACCAGGTTTAAGTCCAACAGGTTTATTTGGCAGCACTAGCTTTCGGAGCCTCAAGCTCCTTCATCAGGTGAGTGGGAGTTGTGTTCACAAACAGGGCATATAAAGGCACAAACTCAATTTACAAGATAATGTTTGGAATGCGAGTCTTTACAGGTAATCAAGTCTTAAAGGTGCAGACAATGTGAGTGGAGAGAGGGTTAAGCACAGGTTAAAGAGATGTGTACTGTCTCCAGCCAGGACAGTTAGTGAGATTTTGCAAGCCCCAGGCAAGTCGTGGTGGTTACAGATAGTGTGACATGAACCCAAGATCCTGGTTGAGGCCATCCTCATGTGTGCGGAACTTGGCTATCAGTCTCTGCTCAGCGACTCTGCGTTGTCATGTGTCGTGAAGGCCGCCTTGGAGAACGCTTACCCGAAGATCAGAGGCTGAATGCCCGTGACTGCTGAAGTGTTCCCCATACTGGAAGGGAACACTCCTGCCTGGTGATTGCAGTTCAAGAAGGCAGTTCATCAATTACTCCTCAAGGGTAATTAGGGGTGGACAATAAAGGCTGGCCCTGTCAGCAACACCCACATCCCATGAATGAATAAAAACAAAGAAAGGCCTTCGAAGCTTTTTAAAGAGTTATATAGCTTCTTATTATAATCAGCCAACACAATACACATATTTAATCTGGACATACAAAGAAAGGTTCTCTAGCACTCGGAGCTGCATGAAATATACAGTGTGAAAGATGATCTGTCAGAGGTACGCATTTACGAGACAGTCTTCTGGAGATCGATAAACCAAGACCAGAGGACCTGATTTGACTCACTAGTCTAATGTTTGAAATGTACTGGTTTTAAAAGTCCTGTAATTGCTGTTCTAGCTACACAACAAACAGTTAATGAAATATTCATGATTCTGCTTATTAAATATTTATTTCAATCTTACTAAAAGTACATTTCTCTCCTGCGCTCATGTAGCATGTCTGTTTGTCAAAGCTTGTATCATGTTCCGAAATGCTGGTTCAGACATTTTGGTTCTGAAGGTGGTCGAAGGAAAATGTAATAAATTATAGGGTGAAAAGAGCGGGCACGTGGAATCCCTGCAGTGCAGAAGGAGGCCATTCGGCCCACCGAGCCTGCACCGACCACAATCCCACCCGGGCCCTACTCCCGTAGCCCCACATATTTACCCCTGCTAATCCCCTAAGTGACACTCGGGTCAACTTAACATGGCCAATCCGCCTAACCCGCACATCTTTGGGCTGTGGGATTAGGACTTTGACTCGTGTGCTTGGCAAATGCCAATGTGGACTAGTTGGTGCAGTACAAAGGGTTAACGGGTGGGATATGCTAATATATGACACAGATCTGCGGGTTAGGTTGATTGGCCAAGCTAAATTCTCCCGCAGTGTATTGGGATGTGTAGGTCAGAGGGATTAGCGGGTAAAATGTATGGGGTTACGGGGATCGGGTCTGGGTGGGATCTTTCTTTACGCTATGACTATAACACTACATTCTGAACTCTCTCCTTTCCTTCTCTATGAACAGTATGCTTTGTCTGTATAGTTGGTTCAGACTCGATGGGCAGAATGGCCTTCTTCTGCACTGTGGGGATTCTATGCTTCTATGATGATATACCACTGACACTCGTTAGTCCTGTGCTAGATGAGAGAGAGAGAGAGAGATTTGAATTATGCCTAGCACCTATTTTATAACCTGTTTATTTTTTAAAAAATTTGTATTCATTTGTGGGACCTGGGCATCGCTGGCTGGGCCAACATTTATTGCCCATCCCTAGTTACCCTTGAAACTGGATGGCTTGCTAAGCCACTTCGGAGGGCAGTTGAGAGTCAACCACATTGCTGTGGCTCTGGAGTCACATGTAGGCCAGACAGGGTAAGGACGGCAGATTTCCTTCCCTAAAGAACATTAGTGAACCAGATGGGTTTTTCCGACAATGGTTTCACGGTCATCAGTAGATTTTTAATTCCAGATTTTTTTTTATTGAATTCAAATTCCACCATCTGCTGTGGCGGGATTCGAACCCGGGTCCCCAGAACATGAGCTGCTTTAGAGGTAGTAATGATTTGATTTGATTTATTATTGTCACTTGTATTGGGGTACCGTGAAAAGTATTGTTTCTTGCGCACTATACCGACAAAGCATACCGTTCATAGAGTACATAGGGGAGAAAGAAAGGAGAGGGTGTTAAACAGGGGTTAATCAGACACCAGAGTATGTTCACAGTTTGTCCCAAGCCTCGGTTCCAAGGTAAAAGGACCCAACCTTGAACAGTTGAGGTGAATATTTCCACATTGTAATTTTGATTTTAGTTCAGCAAGTTCCATCCAGACCGCAGAAAACAGTCAAAAGGGGTATCATAGTTCTTGCTGGGATCACAGAATAGATCATAGAATCCTACAGAGAAGGAGGAGGCCATTCGGCCCATCGCATCTGCACCGACCACAATCCCACCCAGGCCCTATCCTCTAAACCCCATGCATTTACCCTAGCTAGTCCCCCTGACACTAAGGGACAATTGAGCATGGCCAATCCACTTAACCTGCAACCAAAAGAGAAAATGCTAGAAAATCTCAGCAGGTCTGGCATCATCTGTAAGGAGAGAAAATAGCTGACGTTTTGAGTCCAGATGACCCTTTGTCAAAGCTTTGCTCGGGCTGCCCGACTGGACAAAGCATCATCTGGACTCGAAACGTCAGCTCTTTTCTCTCCATACAGATGCTGCCGAACCTGCTGAGATTTTCCAGCGTTTTCTCTTCTGGTTTCAGATTCCAGCATCCGCAGTCATTTGCTTTTATCCACCGAGCCCACACATCATTGGACACTAAGGGTCAATTTAGCACGGCCAATCCACCTAACCCGCACATCTTTGGAGTGTGGGAGGAAACCGGAGCACCCGGAGAAAACCCACGCAGACACGGTGGAGAATGTGCAAACTCCGCACAGACAACCACCCGAGCTGGGAATCGAACCTGGGTCCCTGGTGCTGTGAGGCAGCAGTGCTGACCACTGTGCCACCGTGGAGTTTGCAAATCAGGCTCAACTCAATTTGAGCCCTTTCTGTTTAAAACAAAAGCAATTGAAGCACACTGTTCATTAGTTGTAGCCTTCGGTGAAAACTAAGTGAGTGTCATTATAATAAGGTACCGGTGTACATGCAGGGCTACACAAGGTGTTTTGTCTCTGCGTCTGAGAACAAGATGCTAATAGATGTCCTTGACTACCCCTTGCTACTTGCCTCAATTTCAGTGAGAATAAGTTCAATTGAATTGGCGTAGGCAAACATGCCACTGGTTATCTGCCTTTCTTTGTGCATGTGAACTGCATACTGACCGAGATCCTTTGCCGTCACTCGTGGAGAACCTGTGATTAGTTTTGAGCTTTGCAGCCACGAACGTAGTGCGTGCCTTTGTGGAGATGACCTGTTGAGTCACACTACAAGACATGGCAAACATCTGTCACAGAATCTGCATTGAAGTTTTGGTGTCAAAGATCAGCCTCGTTGTTCTAAAGTATGAGGAAGTACGATCAGTGTGGTGTGCAGAACTGGGATCGTGGGAGGTGGGCACCTTTGTACCTCACATTAGCTCATTATAAAATGTTCTTCTTCTTTGAGATCACGCAAACCAGCCTCCCATCCATTGACTCTGTCTACACTTCCCGCTGCCTTGGAAAAGCAGCCAGCATAATTAAGGACCCCATGCACCCCGGACATTCTCTCTTCCACCTTCTTCCATCGGGAAAAAGATACAAAAGTCTGAGGTCATGTATCAACTGACTCAAGGACAGCTTCTTCCCTGCTGCTGTCAGACTTTTGAATGGACCTACCTCGCATTGAGCTGATCTTTCTCCGAGCTATGACTGTAACACTACATTCTGCACTCTCTCCTTTCCTTCTCTATGAACGGTATGCTGTGTCTGTATAGTGCGCAAGAAACAATACTTTTCACTGTGTCCCAATACATGTGACAATAAATTAAATCAAATCCAATAATATTAATAGCAGAGAAACAGGCCATCAGTAAAGTAAAAGTAAAATTTATTTATTAGTCACAAGTAAGACTTACATTAACACTGCAATGAAGTTACTGTGAAATTCCCCTAGTCGCCACACTCCGGCAGCTGTTCGGGTCAATGCATCCTAACCAGCTCGTCTTTCAGAGTGTGGGAGGAAACCGGAGCACCCGGAGGAAACCCACGCAGACACGGGGAGAAATGTGCAAACTCCGCACAGACGGTGCCCCAAGCACGGATTCGAACCCAGGTCCCTGGCGCTGTGAGGCCTCTCTCACCTGAAGAAGGAGTGACACTCCGAAAGCTTGTGCTACCAAATAAACCTGTTGGACTTTCACCTGGTGTTGTGAGACTTCTTACTGTGAGGCAGCAGTGCCAACCACCGTGCCACCCAGCAGGTCCACCCTTCACATGATTTGCCTTGATTTGATTTATTATTGTCATAGAAATCATAGAAACCCTACAGTACAGAAAGAGGCCATTCAGCCCATCGAGTCTGCACCGACCACAGTCCCACCCAGGCCCTACCCCCATATCCTTACATATTTTACCCCTAATCCCTGTAACCTACGCATCTCAGGACACTAAGGAGCAATTTTAGCATGGCCAATCGACCTAACCCGCACATCTTTGGACTGTGGGAGGAAACTGGAGGAAACCCACGCAGACATGAGGAGAACGTGCAAACTCCACACAGACAGTGACCCAAGCCGGGAATCGAACCCAGGTCCCTGGAGCTGTGAGGCAGCAGTGCTAACCACTGTGCCACCGTGCCGCCCACGTGTATTACGTGTCACATGTATTAGTGGCCCTTAGTGTCCAAAGATGTGCGGGTCAGGTGGATTGGCCATTGCTAAATTGATCCTTAGTGTCTGGGGGATTAGATGCGTGGGGTGATGGGGATAGGGCCTGGGTGGGATTGTGGTCGGTACAGACCCAATGGACTGAATGGCCTCTTTCTGCACTGTGGGGATTCAATGATCACCAAATGTCCATGGTTTACAGGGGATATGCTCCCCGCTGATCATCTGTGATGCAAAATATATTACTCACCAAAGAACCTAAACGACCAATTTATTGATTTTCAGCCGCACAATGTAGTAACTGATGTAGAAATTAAGAGATAAGATTATCCAAAATGGCACATTGCAGCTCAGAGACTGGTGGCGCTCTCAATTAATTTCAGGTTAATTTACTGGTGGAGATAGAAATGTAACAGTTCTTGCAACTAAAGGAAGGGGGCGCCATTGTATGGTAATCAGATTGTTCCCGATTACAGGCACACAGGATGGAGCGGGCACTGCCCAAGTCTCTCATTTGTAGCACTCTCCCTAGTCAGGTACAGCACAAGGTGCAGCTCAGGAGAAGCCACCTCTACTTTGTCCCAATAATATAGTTCGACCATAACTTCAGAAAAGCACCTCTCGCTATCTCATTTCCGAGGCCAACCATCCATTAAGTTTAAAGTTTTAAAGTTTAAGGCTTATTTATTAGTGTCGCAAGTAGGCTTACGTTAACACTGCAATGAAGTTACTGTGAAAATCCCCTAGTCGCCACGCTCCGGCTCCTGTTCGGGTAACACTGAGGGAGAATTTAGCACGGCCAATGCACCCTAACCAGCACGTCTTTCAGACTGTGGGAGGAAACCGGAACACCCGGAAAAAACCCACTCAGACACGGGAAGAATGTGCAAACTCCGCACAGACAGTAACCCAAGCCGGGAATTGAACCCGTGGTCCCTGGCGCTGGGAGTGCTAACCACTGTGCCACCGTGTATTAGGGCTGTCCGAGTGGACAAGGAGCTGCTTTGTACCTTGGACGTGAAGGCTGAACTTCCTCATGAGTGACACCAATCTGCAGGAATCAGGGAATATCAGAAATCGATTCCAATGACTCCCCGGCAGCAGAGTTAACTGCCACTCTGGGGCTCATTAACCCTCGGAATAACTTCCAACCCGAGGATCTGCTGCCTCACGGAGCCAGGGACCTGGGTTCGATTCCCGGCTTGAGTCACTGTGCGGAGTCTGCACGTTCTCCCCGTGTCTGTGTGGGTTTCCTCCCACTGTTCAAAAGACGTGCTGGTTAGGGTGCATTGGCCATGCTAAATTCTCCCTCAGTGTTACCCGAACAGGCGCCGGAGTGTGGCAACTAGGGGATTTTCACAGTAACTTCATTGCAGTGTTAATGTAAGCCTACTTGTGACACTAATAAATAAACTTATAAACTATATAATGGGCAAGTAATTGTAATGATGGTAGATTCACAATCCAGAACTGTTGAGGTTGTAAACCCCATCCTTGCCAAACTGTGATTTAAATTGGTGCGTTACGATGCAATTTTTATTTGATTTGATTTATTATTGCCACATGTATTCGGATACAGTGAAAAGTATTGTTTCTTGCGCGCTATGCAGACAAAGCAAATAAACTTTCAAACTTAAACTCATACACTCAAACCTCTGGAGTGGAACTTGATCCCATCATGACATTTTGACTGAGGCAAGAGTGTCACCAACTGAACCAAAATGTATGACCAATGTACACCGTTCACCAGATCCTCAGATTGGAAGTTATTCCGGGGGTTAATGGACCCCAGAGTGGCAGTTAACTGTCAATCACCTGAAGCCTGATTAGGGCCTCAATAGGTGTCAATGACTATTGAAGCTTAACTAGCATGTGAGTCAGCTCATAGTAACTTCATTGCAGTGTTAATGTAAGCCTACTTGTAACACCAATAAATAAAAACTTAAATCCCCATCACCCATCTCCACTTCCATTTCTAATACCAAAACAGAACATACAGCAAATCTTATTCAGTGCAGGCTCTAAGGTCATATGGTCTACTCCTGCTCCTAATTCTTATGTTCTTGTAGCACCTAAAAACATAAAAAAGCTTAATTAACCCCCACCACCCCGTCCCCATCCCCTAAGGGAGGCGATGGCCTAGTGGTATTATCGCTAGAATATTAATCCAAAAGCTCAACTAATGTTCTGGGGACCCGGGTTCAAATCCCGCCACGGCAGATTATGGAATTTGAATTCAATTTTTAAAAATCTAGAATTAAAAATCTACTGATGACCATGACTCGATTGTCGGAAAAACCCTTCACTAATATTCTTCAGGAAAGGAAATCTGCCATCCTTACCAGGTCTGGCCTACATGTGAAACAGTAAGAAGTCTCACAACACCAGGTTAAAGTCCAACAGGTTTATTTGGTAGCAAAAGCCACTAGCTTTCGAAGTGCTGCTCCTTCATCAGGTGAGGAGTCAGCTCATAGTAACCTGATGAAGGAGCAGCGCTCCGAAAGCTAGTGGCTTTTGTTACCAAATAAACCCTGTTGGGACTTTAACCTGGTGTTGTGAGACTCCTTACTGTGTTTACCCCAGTCCAACGCTGGCATCTCCACATCATGGCCACATGTGACTCCAGAGCTACAGCAACATGGTTGACTCTCTCAGGATCTCTCCACAGTCAAGGGCGTTCAGCCTCTGATCTTCGGGTAAGCGTTCTCCAAGGCGTCCCTCAAGACACATGTCAACGCAGAATCGCCGAGCAGAAACTGATAGCCAAGTTCCGCACACATGAGGACGGCCTCAACCGGGATCATGTTACACTATCTGTAACCCCCATGACGTGCCTGGGGCTTGCAAAATCCTACTAATTGTCCTGGCTGGAGACAATACACATCTCTTTAACCTGTACTTAACCCTCTCTCCACTCACATTGTCTGTACCTTTAAGACTTGATTACCTGTTAAGACTGGCATTCCAACCATTATCTTGTAATTTGTGTTTGGGCCTATATATGCCGTGTTTGTGAAACCTACCTCTCCACTCACCTGATAAAGGAGCAGCGCTCCGAATGCTCGTGCTACCAAATAAACCTGTTGGACTTTAACCTGGTGTTGTGAGACTTCTTACTGTTAACTCTCTCAACTGCCCTCTGAAATGGCCTAGTAAGCCACTCAGTTCCAAGGGCAACTAGGGATGGGCAATAAATGCTGGCCCAGCCAGCGACGCCCATGTCCCATGAAGGAATAAAAGCTCTCTTCCACGAGAGCTAAACTGTAGCGAGGCCACAACAGCTGGAACCCAATGGCAAATGGATGTGGCAAAAGTCCAAGAAGACCTAAGTTTCCTGGAGATGTTTTCAGTAATTTTTCTCACCCTCAACGGGTTATTCCAAATTTCTTCCCCTGACTTTCAGCAAGTAACCAGATGCAAATATGTCTCAACTCAAACCGAACGCTATTCCCTGAAGTTAAACACTCTCATTTGAAAATGAAAATTAATTATACTGATGCAGGCATTTGGAACGGTGCCAATAAATTTCCCGTTTATGGGAAAAAGAATAATTGGAAATTGGAGAGGCTTTGGAGAAGGTCCAGAAAGGATGTACCAGGATGTTGCCTGGTATGGAGGGCATTAGCTATGAGGAGAAACTTGGAGAAACTTGGTTTGTTCTCACTGGAGCGACGGAGGTTGAGGGGCGACCTGATAGAAGTCTACAAGATTATGAGGGGCATGGACAGAGTGGATAGTCAGGAGCTTTTTCCCAGAGTGGAAGAGTCAATTACTAGGGGGCATAGGTTTAAGGTGCGAGGGGCAAGGTTTAAAGGAGATGTGCGAGGCAAGTTTTTTTACACAGAGGGCGGTGGGTGCCTGGAACTCGCTGTCGGGGGAGGTAGTGGAAGCAGATATGATAGTGATTTTTAAAGGGGCGTCTGGACAAATACATGAATAGGATGGGAATAGAGGGATACGGTCCCCGGAAGGGTAGGGGGTTTTAGTTCAGTCGGGGCAGCATGGTCGGTGCAGGCTTGGAGGGCCGAAGGGCCAGTTCCTGTGTTGTAATTTTCTTAGTTCTTTGAAATCAAGAACCAAGTACACCAGTAGATTCAGACTACAAGGGTAAGTATAAGTTAAATGGTGTTGCACACATTTTTAAAAATGTATTTTTTGCCCTTTCCTTTTGTATTCTTTTATAGAAACTAGAAGCAGGAGGAGGCCATTCGGCCCTTCGAGCCTGCTCCACCGTTCATTTTGATCATGGCTGATCATCAAATTCAATATCCTGATTCCCCCCCCTATCCCTTGATCCCTATGGAAACATAGAAGAACTGACTGGTGGTGATTTAACCTGAGGATCACTACACCTCAGGTGAGGGGAAAGGTTGAGAAGGCAGGTCCTTCATGAATAACTTCAGCCGGTACGGGAATTGAACCCACGCTGTTGGTGTCGCTCTGCATCACAAACCAGCCATCCAGCCAACTGAGCTAACCAACCCCCCCTTATATTACGCATCATCTCTTGGCTGTGAAGGTGGCAGGAATTGTAATAACTCCACGGAGGCGAAAGTCCCGTCACCAAGTTACTTTATTTACACCATACATCTGTACACAGCCAGCTCTCCAGTTGCTCCCTGCTTCAGCAGGCAGAGAGACCGACACACCTGCTTTAAATAGGGAGCATGAGGCTCCCCGATTTAACCATCAGTTAGGACTCACCAGGTATCTCTTTCAGGTAAAATGAGGACTCATCAGGTATCTCTTTTCGTACCAACCAAATAAACTAACTCAAATTAACTCAAGGACAAAGTAAAAGGGGCAGCTCCCCAAAAGGAGGGGGAACAGCCCGAACAAAAAACAAAGTACAAAGGAAACTTAAAATATCAAATCAAAAGGTGACCAGGGTCGATTATACACCCCAGCCCCTGCTTTGCCCAGCGGACGCGGAAGGCATCAACTGCGCCCGTGGACACCGCATGCTCCCTCTCCAGGGACAGCTGGCCGCGAATGTAGCCACGGTAGAGGGACAGATGGTCAGGATGGATGACCCCGTCGATCGCCCGCTGCCTGGACCTATTGATGGCGCGCCTCGCCAGGCCCAGGAGCAGGTTCACGAGGAAGGACTCATCAAGTAGTTCATACTCTAGCAAGCCAATCTCATTAGCCTGGCTGAAGTCATCACAGGAATCATCAAGCAAGGCCTTTGTTTGAACAATGTTATGGATTTGCATTGCATAAATGCATGGCTTGCATGCAAAGTTAAAGCCTGGAACATAAAAGAAACATCCTTATTCTCCCCTAGCTCATAAACTGTGGTGATTGTCCCTTTAAGGACAACACAGCAGAAGAGGTTCACCTGGCTGAAGGGACCAATTGGGACCGAGAGTGGGTGATCACCCCAGGGGATGGGTCCTCCCTTCGGCAAAACGCTATCTAGAAGACTAAATTAACCTCAGTGTCGGAGGATTAGCAGGGTAAATATGTGGTGTTCGGGGACTAGGGCCTGAGTGGGATTGTGGTGGGTACAGACTCGATGGATTGAATAGCCTCCTTCTGCACTGTAGGGATTCTATGATGATTAAGACTGGAGCAGTCGGTGGGCTGCTCTAAAGTTTATTTATTAGTCACAAGTTGGTTCACATTAACACCGCAGTGAAGTTACTGTGAAAATCCCCTAGTCGCCACACTCCAGCATCTGTTCGGGTAACACTGAGGGAGAATTTAGCACGACCAATGCACCTGCATGTCTTTTGGGCTGTGGGAGGAAACCGGAGCACCCGGAGGAAACCGACGCAGACACGGGGAGAAAGTGCAGACTCCGCACAGACAGTGACCCGAGCTGGGAATCGAACCAGGTCCCTGGCGCTGTGAGGCAGCAGTGCTAACAACCGTGCCTAGCGATCCAAGCCAGGAATAGAACCCAGGTCCCTGGCGGCTGTGAGACAGCAGTGCTAACCACTGTACCACCGTGCCTAGTGATCCAAGCCGGGAATCGAACCCGGGTCCCTGGCGCTGTGAGGCAGCAGTGCTAACCACTGTGCCACCATGCCTAGTGACCCAAGCCGGGAATCGAACCCAGGTCCCTGGCGCTGTGAGGCAGAAGTGCTAACCACTGTGCCACCATGCCTAGTGACCCAAGCCGGGAATCGAACCCAGGTCCCTGGCGCTGTGAGGCAGAAGTGCTAACCACTGTGTCCCCGTGCCTAGTGACCCAAGCCGGGAATCGAACCCGGGTCCCTGGTGCTGTGAGGCAGCAGTGCTCGCCACCGTGCCACCATGCCTAGCGACCCAAGCCGGGAATCGAACCCGGGTGCCTGGCACTGTGACGCAGAAGTGCTAACCACTGTGCCACCATGCCTAGTGACCCAAGCCGGGAATCGAACCCGGGTCCTGGGTGCTGTGAGACAGCAGTTCTACCCACTGGGCCACCATGCCTTACGCAACTGTGTAGAAGCAAGACAATAATTCCTTCCTTTGATGACTTCTTGCCAGTGAAGATAGCGTGCGTCCGTAAAGAGAAGGAGAAACATTCCTGCGATTTCTTTCTTCTTGTTGCACGTTCTAAAATTCAGGGCGCCCCACAGCTCTGTGCTCTCATTCGAAGTGGATGGAGGGTAATGTGTTTCCACTCCACCATCTAGGTTGCTTGGTAACTGGTCGCCTGTAGATATACAAGAGAAACATCTCCAGCACATGTCTGGCACTCCCACCCCTCCAGCCTCTCATAGCCAGTGAACAATTGTTGGCCAATAATTGGGAAAATGGGCATTTTAAAAGTACTGAAAGAAAACTTAATATAGTGCTTTCAGAGTCCTTTCAGACCTACAACCCAATCTAACTTGACATTTATATTAATGAACTTCGCTCCAATGAATAACTTTATTGTTTAAACTATCAAAAAGCCTTTTATGTTAGCATTGTATTAATAAGAATGTAACACCTGTGTTATGTTAATGTAATATTTTTCCTATATTAACTCATATAATGCAGGCTCTGAAATGTTCTATAAAGGGATATATCATAGAATGCAATCTGATTTTGCACAAAGCGCTTATCTAAACACAATGGAGTGCTACAGAGATTATAGAAAGGCAGGAAGATGAAATTCTCTCCCTGTCCCATTCATAGCCTGAATAAAAATAATTTAATTACACAGAATAATTGAGATAATTCAAAACCGGCAACAGCAGATAGCTTCCAGTGTTGGTTCAATACTGGTGCTCCACGCAAGATAGTTGGTGCTTCATATAATTAAAGGCTAACATTCTTTAAGGTCAGTAAGAAGTCTCTCAACACCAGGTTAAAATCCAACAGGTTTATTTGGAATCACGAGCTTTCGGAGCTTTGCCCCTTCATCAGGTGAGTGGAGAGGTAGGTTTCACAAACACGGCATATACAGAATTCCACACGCATGAGGACGGCCTCAACCAGGATCTTGGGTTCATGTCACACTACATATCACCCCCACCATTTGGCCTGGGCTTGCAAAATCCCACTAACTGTCCAGGGCTTGAGACAATTCACACCTCTTTAACCTGTGATTATCCCTCTCTCCACTCGCACTGTCTGTACCTGTAAAGACTTGATTACCTGCACATTCCAACCATTATCTTGCAATTGTGTCTTTGCCTATATATGCCATGTTTATGAATCCTATCTCTCCGCTCACCTGATGAAGGAGCAGCGCTCCGAAAGCTCGTGATTCCAAATAAACCTGTTGGACTTTAACCTGGTGTTGTGAGACTTCTTACTGTGTTTACCCCAGTCCAACACCGGCATCTCCACATCATTCTTTAAGGAGATATGCCTTCATCAGAAGTACATGCCAAAATCTCCATTCATCCATTTATAAACACCAGAACAATGACCTAAGCATTGTAGCGATGCATTATTGTGTCACCTGCACGTGTCAAATGGCACATTAAGTAAGAGCTAGCAATCTCACTTCTCTAACCGAAGTTAGTTAGCCCCAGGTTTCATAGAATCATAGAATCATAGGGCAGTAGGAGGCCATTCAGCCCATCAAGTCTGCACCGACCACAATTCCACCCAGGCCCTAACCCCATAACCCCACATATTTACCCTACTACTAGGTCTCCAGGCACTAAGGGGCAATTTAGCATGGCCAATCCACCTAACCCACACAACCTAACCGCACACCTGCAGTCCAAAGATGTGCAGGTTAGGTGGATTGGCCATGCTAAATTGACCTGTGTGTCATGGGGATTAGCCTGGGGAAGGACAGGGGGGTGTGGGGGTGGGGGGGGGGGGGGGTGGGGGGGTGGGGGGGGGTGGGGGGGGGGTAGGGGGGGGAAGGCAGGGGGATGGGTGTTGGGAGGGAGGGGGAGGGGAGGGGGCAGGGGAGGCGGGGGTGGGGGGTGGGGGCTGGGGCAGGGGAGGAGGAGGGGAGGGGCAGGGGAGGCGGGGGGGGGGGTGGGGGCTGGGGCAGGGGAGGAGGAGGGGAGGGGGACGGCAGGGGGGTGGGGGGTGGGGAGGAGAGGGAGAGAAGAGGGGGCAGGGGAGGCGGGGGGGAGGGGGCTGGGGCAGGGGAGGAGGAGGGGAGGGAGAGGGCAGGGGGCGGGGAGGCGGGAGGGGAGCAGACCATGCAAAGGGTCTGTTGACCTCGGGTGGGGTTTTCTGGTTTTGGGGCGAAAGTGGACGGAAAATCCCACCCCTAAATTTTTTCACACCTCATGAAGTAATTTGCACACAAACAGCATGGAAACATAGAAAATAGAAGCAAGAGTAGGCCACTCAGCCCTTCAAGCCTGCTCCACCATTTACTTTGATCATGGCTGATCATCAAATTCAATATCCTGATCCCCTTCCCCCCCCATCCCTTGATCCCTTTAGCCCCAAGAGCTGTATCTAATTTCTTCTTGAAATATGTGGCACTGATCAGATAATCTGATTTTGCAATGTTGATTAACTGACCAGAACACCAGGAATAACTTCTTCTTCAAAACAGCGCCATCATCCTTTATGTCCTCCTGAGGGGTCAGATGGGGCCTCAGCTTAACATCTGAAAGATGACACATCCAGTAATGCAGGAACACCCCCCGACAGTGCAAAATGGAGGGTCGATCCTGGAGAGGGACTTGATATGGGAATCTTCTAACTCAGTGGCTGGAATTTTACCGTCTCGCCCGCCACGGGAATCGGAGCGGGCGAGGGCAGGGCATGGGAAGATCCATTGACCTCAGGTGGGACTTTATGGTTTTGGGATGAGCGAGGCCGTAAAATCCCGCCCAGTAAGCAAGACTCAATAAGAGTGCTACCAACTTGACCCACAACTGACAATCGAATACCCTGATTGAGTTGGATGAGGAATCACAGAATCACAGAACACTACAGTGCAGAAGAGGCCCTTCAGCCCATTGAGTCTGCGCCGATGCATGAAAGGCCCTGGCAGTGGCGGATTAACCATTAGGCTGAGTAGGTGATGCGCTATCAATCAAGCAAAGACTAGTTTGTATGCAAGAACAAATAGGCTTTTATTAGCAAAAGACTTGGAGCACACCCATGCCGATGAACTGGTCCAGAGACTGAGGCAGGGGGTGGGGAGCAGTCACCTTTATACCTGGACCAGGGGGGGAGGAGTCCCAGGCAGGGCCGGCAGGGGCATGTCCAGGCATGTCACACACACACAGGCAATAAGCTTAACAGTGGTTTACCACAGTAGGCTTAAGCCTCGGGGACCCGGAAGGGAGGGGGGCCTGAGAGCAAAAGAAAATTGGTTTAACCCTTTTAAGGGTGAATAAATTTTCATAACTATACCCCGTGGGTGAATTAATATAACAAATACCTATAAATAGAGGAGCTTCACCCTGGACTTGTACTACATGCAAATAAATACAAAATAAATGCAACAAAGAGTTTATTGTCATGCTATAACATGTATACATACGTATTTTAGTGCATACTTAGTTACATGTGGTACTTTTTTCAACATTCACCCTTAGATAGTATTAGTCCCACACCACAGCACGATGACGGTCACCACTGCCTCCAGTGATATCAATGTATCATCAAATTCACGATCATCATCTGACAATTCACCAATATCAACATCAAAATCCTCGGCGTCTAAATCACTCCCACTATCATCACTGCATAATCCATCATCAGAACTGTTGCTGAGCGCATTTACTGCCTGTGAAAACGTCAAAACAGACTTCCGTTTGCACGCCGCCATTGTTGTTTACAACGTGACAAATGACTCGCTGTCACCACTCGCCAGCCAAAGAGTTCGAATTCATTATTATAATGCATTAATCACACGCGTATGACATCATCACGAAGCTGAAGAAAGAAGGCATCTGATTGGAACAATAGCGGTTGGTAAATCTTGTTTGACCAATCACTGAAGACGTGACAAAGTCAGCCTACTGAGAAACAACATTTATGCCGCTTTACCCTTCAAAGGATTAATTGAGTGTACAAAAAAATGGTTTAATTGAGTGTACACGTGAGTATTTTGGATGGTATTTCAGTACTTTTGCATATACTTTTTTCATACCTGGAATATTACAAATACTATTTTGTTTTCTAAATTAGGCTCCAAACATATAAACATTTAGAAGTAATGCTTTTAGGACATCGTACTGCAGCCACGAGATTGTGTTTACCATGATGACGTTGTTATGTCACGAGTTGGCATCTTTTGCAGTCTTTGATGCCTATATCTCAGACCTCAGAACCAATGACTCATTTGAGGACTTTGAGCAAGAAGGCATTGCAAAGACTGGGACATCAGTTTACAAAGAAGAAACGCAAAGGAAGCGAAAAGTTAGTACCAGGATAACAAGATATGACTGCAAAGCACAGGCAACAGATTTTTCACCTCGCCGAAGTTTCAAGATTAATGCGTACTTACCGATCTTAGACAAATTATCAGCAGAGCTTAAAAAACGCACGGAAGCATATAGATCTGTGTCCAACCGATTTGGGATTTCTTTCTCGTCTTTGCAATATTGATGTCGACGCACTTAAAAAGGCAGCGAATTCCCTCATTCAAGTTTAACCGGACGACTTTGACTTAGCCTTTGTGGAAGAGCTCGTCCACTTTCAAAAGTCCATTCAAGGACAATCCGATGATGATGTCGCTGGGATGTATCGAGCTCTGGCAAGAGATCGACTGCACGAGACGTACCCAAATACACACATTTGCTTGAGAATTTATCTGTCCTTAATGATCACTAACTGTTCAGGTGAGCGTTCATTTTCGGCACTGAAGAGGATCAAAATCTACTTGCGCTCAACAAAGGGCGATGAGAAACTTAGTCACCTGGCACTCATGCACATTGAATCAGACATGCTTCGATCTGTTGATTTACACGCTGTTATTGACACTTTTGGAAGCCAAAAAACACGGAAGCTTTTTAAAGTACACATGTAAAGAAAATGAAAAATAAATGAATAAAAGGGCTGTCATTGATTCATATAACTTTATGATATTATACATGTAGTACATTATACATAGCACAACGATATAAGTTATCTAACGTCACTTAACGTCACTTTATTCTATTCAACGAAGGGTGGGGCAGGGGGGCAAGGTCAGGGGGCCTTACTAAAGCTCAGCCTAGGGGTCCGGGTGGTAGTTAATCCGCCACTGGGCCCTGACCTGCCCACCTAATCCCACTTGCCAACGCTTGGCCCATAGCCTTGAATGTTATGATGTGCCAAGTATTCATCCAGGTACTTTTTAAAGGATGTGAGGCATCCCGCCTCCACCACCCTCCCAGGCAGCGCATTCCAGACCCTCACCACCCTCTGGATAAAAAGGCTTTTCCTCAAATCCCCCCTAAATCACCCACCCCTCACTTTTAACTTGTGTCCCCTCGTAACTGGCCCTTCAACTAAGGGGGACAGCTGCTCCCTATTCACCTTGTCCATGCCCCTCATAATCTTGAACACCTCAATCAGGTCGTCCCTCAGTCTTCTCTGCTCCAGAGAAAACACAGAAACATAGAAGATGGGAGCATGAGAGGCCATTCGGCCCTTCGAGCCTGCTCCGCCATTCATCACGACTATGGATGATCGTCCAACTCAGTAGCCTAATCCTGCTTTCTCCCCATAACCTTTGATCCCATTCGCCCCAAGTGCTATATCCAGCCCCTCTTGAATATATTCAATGTTTTGGCATCAACTACTTCCTGTGGTAATAATTCTACGGGCTCACCCTTTGGGTGAAGAAATGTCTCCTCATCTCCGTCCTAAATGGTCTACCCCAAATCCCTGGTTCTGGACTCCCCCACCATCGGGAACATCCTCCCTGCATCTACCCTGTCTAGTCCTGTTAGAATTTTATAAGTCTCCATGAAATCCCCCCTCATTTGTCTGAACTCCAGCGAAAACAATCCAAACCTAGTCAATCTCTCCTCATACATCAGTCTCGCCATCCCCAGAATCAGCCTGGTAAACCTTCGCTGCACTTCCTAGAGAGCAAGAACATCCTTCCTCAGAAAAGGAGACTAAAACTGCACACAATACTCTAGGTGTGGCCTCACCAAGGCCCTGTATAATTGCAACAACACATCCCTGCTCCTGTACTCGAAACCTCTCACAATGAAGACCAACAACCTGAATATAGGAGTTGAGATGTCTTGTTGAAGTTGTACAAGACATTGATAAGGCCACACTTGGAACACTGTGCACAGTTCTGGTCACCCTATTATAGAAAAGATATTATTAAACTAGAAAGAGTGCAGAAAAGATTTACTAGGATGCTACCGGGACTTGATTGTTTGAGTTATAAGGAGAGGCTGGATAGACTGGGACTTTTTTCTCTGGAGTGTAGAAGGCTGAGGTGATCTTATAGAGGTCTATAAAATAATGAGGGGCACAGACCAGCTGGATAGTCAATATCATTTCCCAAAGGTAGGGGAGTCTAAAACTAGAGGGCATTGGTTTAAGGTGAGAGGGGAGAGATACAAAAGGGTCCTGAGGAGCAATTTCTCCACACAGAGGGTGGTGAGTGTCTGGAACGAGCTGCCAGAGGTAGTAGTAGAGGCGGGTACAATTTTGTCTTTTAAAAAGCATTTAGACAATTACATGGGTAAGATGTGTATAGAGGGATATGGGCCAAATGTGGGCAATTGGGACTAGCTTAGGGCTTCAAGAAAAAGGGGCAGCATGGACAAGTTGGGCCGAAGGGCCTGTTTCCATGCTGGAAACCTCTATGACTCTAACCAAAGCCTATCCAACTTTTCTTTATAACTTTAATGTTCCATCCCAGGCAGCATCCTGGTGAATCTCCCCTGCACCCCCTCCAGTGCAATCACATCCTTCCTATAATGTGGTGACCAGAACTGCACACAGTGCTCCAGCTGTGGCCTCACCAAAGTTCTATACAACTCCATCATGACCTCTCTGCGGTTTGTAACCTATACCCCGATTGATAAAGGCGAGTGTGCCTTATGTCTTTTTCACCACCATATTAACCTGCCTTTCCGCCTTCAGAGATCTATGGACAAACACGCCACATACTCGGAAGATGGGAAGAGGCTGAGGTGAAGCATTAATGCTAGTATGAACGGGTTGTGAGGAATGGCCTGTTCATATCCACACTGTGCAATTTATGGAATTGTTAATGGAGATTTATAAAATCATGATAGATTTCAATAGACTAATTGAGGAAAACAGCAGCCAGCGGGACACAGATTCAAGGTAAAAGAGCCAGAATTGAGTTGGGATTTTGTTTAACACAGATTTAGAATGAAAAGCAGTGGAATTCAATTCAATAATACATTCGCAAAAGGAAATTGGATAAATACTTGAAAGGGAAAGTGAAGCAAGTGCAGCACAGTTCAGTTTACTGAAACTCCAGATGTAGGGAATGTCAGGGCGTGCAGTTTGCAGAGTTTGAAATTAACCAAACTGAGAGCAGCATCCTGTCAGTGAGGTTTGCTGTACCATGCGAGTGGGCCAATTATGGCTTTTCATGTTTTACGGCATTCTTCCCCCCTCAATCAGGAGCCTGTGGGAGGAGACCCGAGGAAACCCACGCAGACACGCAGACAGAGGCTACAGAAGGATATAGATAGGCTGGAAATTTGGGCAAAGAAATGGCAGATGGAGTTCAATCCAGATAAATGCGAAGTGATGCATTTTGGTAGAACTAACGTAGGGGGGAGCTATACGATAAATGGCAGAACCATAAAGGGTGTAGATACGCAGAGGGACCTGGGTGTGCAAGTCCACAGATCCTTGAAGGTGACGTCACAGGTGGAGAAGGTAGTGAAGAAGGCATATGGCATGCTTGCCTTTATAGGACGGGGCATAGAGTATAAAAGTTGGGGTCTGATGTTGCAGTTGTATAGAACGTTGGTTCGGCCACATTTGGAATACTGCGCCCAGTTCTGGTCGCCACACTACCAGAAGGATGTGGAGGCTTTAGAGAGAGTGCAGAGGAGGTTTACCAGGACGTTGCCTGGTATGGAAGGGCTTAGTTATGAGGAGAGATTGGGTAAACTGGGGTTGTTCTCACTGGAAAGACGGAGGATGAGGGGTGACCTAATAGAGGTGTATAAAATTATGAAAGGCATAGATAGGGTGAATGGTGGGAAGCTTTTTCCCAGGTCGGTGGTGACGTTCACGAGGGGTCATAGGTTCAAGGTGAGGGGTGGGGGGGAGGTTTAACACGGATAGCAGAAGGACATATTTTACACAGAGGGTGGTGGGGGCCTGGAATGCGCTGCCAGGCAAGGTGGTGGAGGCGGACACACTGGGAACGTTTAAGACTTATCTAGATAGCCACATGAACGGAGTGGGAATGGAGGGATACAAAAGAATGGTCTAGTTTGGACCAGGGAGTGGCACGGGCTTGGAGGGCCAAAGGGCCTGTTCCTGTTCTTTGTTCTAGAACACGCAGACTTCGCACAGATGCCCAAGCTGGGAATTGAACCCTGGTCCCTGCCGCTGTGAGGCAGCAGTGCTAACCACTGTGCCACCATGCTGCCCAGTAACACATTTTGATTCAGTTGGTGACACTCTTGCCTCTGAGTTAGAAAGTCATGATGGGTTCAAGTTCCACCCCAGAGGTTTGAGTGTATAATCGAGGCTGACACTGTAGGATGGTTCGAAGGGGGTGATGCACTGTTGGAGATGCCGCCTTTTCGGATAAGCGACTAAATCAAGACAATATCCAACCTCTCGAGTGGACACGAGGGGCGGCACGGTGGCACAGTAGTTAGCACTGCTTCCTCGCAGTGCCAGGGACCCGGGTTCGATTCCCAGCTTGGGTCACTGTCTCCCCCGTGTCTGCGTGGGTTTCCTCCGGGTGCTCCGGTTTCTTCCCACAGTCCAAAAGGCGTGCTAGTTAGGGTGCATTGGCCGTGCTAAATTCTCCCTCAGTGTACCCGAACAGGCACCGGAGTGTAGCAACTAGGGGATTTTCACAGTAACTTCATTGTAGTGTTAATGTAAGCCTAATTGTGACAATGATAAATAAACTTAAATAATCTTAGAAAGATCTATTTATCCATCAACTTACAAGGCATGTAAATCAGTACATTTTTCAAATTCTGCATGAAAAATTTTGATTTTGTTTGATTTGATTTATTATTGAACATGTATTGGGATATATAGAATGCATATATACAGTGAAAAATTGTTTCTTGCACGCTATACACACAAAACATACTTATCATAGAGTACATGGGGATAAGGAAAGGAGAGAGTGCAGAATGTAGTGTTACAGTAATAGCTAGGGTGCAGAGAAAGATCAACTTAATATATAGTAGCTCCATTCAAAAGTCTGATGGCAGCAGGGGAGAAGCGGTTCTTGAGTCAGCTGGTACATGATCTGACTTTTGATTTGGTTTATTATTGTCACATGTATTATTATACAGTGAAAAGTATTGTTTCTTGCGCGCTATACAGACAAAGCATACCGTTCATAGAGAAGGAAAGGTGAGAGTGCAGAATGTAGTCATAGCTAAGGTGTAGAGAAAAATCAACTTAGTGTGAGGTAGGTCCATTCAAAAGTCTGACGGCAGCAGGGAAGAAGCTGTTCTTGAGTCGGTCGGTACACGACCTCAGACTTTTGTATCTTTTTCCTGACGGAAGAAGGTGGAAGAGAGAATGTCCGGGAGGGTGCGTGAGACCCTTGGTTATTTGCAAAGGAGGAAGAAGCGACTATATACAAATTAGTTAAATACGAAAAATGGAAATCATTTGCAAATGGACCAATATGCAAACAAGGGGGCAATTTGAGAAGTTAGAGATGGAACAGATTTCAGATAACGCTGCATGGTACAGCTTTAACATCAACACAGGGAAGAATAATGCTGTACCAGAATTAGGCCGTACAGTTTTGTACCACATTCCTGGGACATGGGCGTCGCTGGCTGGGCCAGCATTTATTGCCCATCCCTAGTTGCCCTTGGAGAGCTGTTGAGAGTCAACCACATTGCTGTGGCTCTGGAGTCACATGTAGGCCAGACCAGGTAAGGACGGCCGATTTCCTTCCCTAAAGAGCATTAGGTGAACCAGATGGGTTTTTCCGACAATGGTTTCATGGTCATCAGTAGATTCTTAATTCCAGATTTTTTTTATTGAATTCAAATTCCACCATCTGCCGTGGCGGGATTCGAACCCGGGTCCCCGGAACATTAGCTGAGTTTCTGAATTAATAGTCCAGCGATAATACCACTAGGCCATCGCCTCTACTGTTTACAGTATCTAAAATAATTCAATATTTTGTTTTAATTATGTAAGATTCTGAGTCAGAACATCCAAGATTTGGGAGAGGGGGTTTATGTGCAGTGTGACAGCTCCTCCCTTGCATCCATTTATCTCTCTTCTTCCAGCATTGTCTCCCATTTGCGCTCCAATGCTTGTCAAGTATCAGGGAGTGTGTTCCCCCCTCGGGGCAGGGATTGAAGGCACTGGAGTTGGAAAAATCAGGGAGTGAAGTAAATGGGATGGTGTCTGAGAGACAGCAGATAAGGCAATTGGAGTTACTAGTGGCCAGTGGAAAGCCAGTGGCCAGTGCTGTTTTAGTTGAAGGCAAGCAGTTGCTGCTCTGGGAAAAGCAGTAGCCAGTGTTGGTGCTGTCCGGGGGTTGGGGTCAGTTTTCATCTCGCTAGAGGAAAGTCAGTGGACCACAAATGGGAGAGCCAGTGCTGTGACCCTGGGTGGAGCCAGTGCTGTGGGGGGGGGGGGGGGGGGGTTGGAGTGTGTTACTCAACTGGGGGTATGGTGAGGGGGTATTCATTGCGGGGGGGGGGGGGTATTTTGGGGGGATGGGAGGCTATGGGGGTATGTGGGGGTTGTGGGGGGTTGGGGATGGTGGGAAATATGTGGGTGTTGGGGGGAGGGGCAGTATGTAGAGGGTGGGGGGGGGGGATTGTGGGGGATATCTGGGGGGTGGGGATGCTGTGCGTGTGTGTGATGGGGGGGGGGGGTGGTGTTGGGGGTGTGGGAGGAACCAGTGCTGTTGCCCCAATGGTGCCAGTGCTGTGACCCTGGGAGAGCCAATGTTGTTCCTCCAGTGGAGCCAGTGCTGTGACTCTGGGGGAGCCAGTGCTGTGACCCTGGGGGAGCCAGTGCTGTGACCCTGGGAGAGCCAGTGCTGTGACCCTGGGGGAGCCAGTGCTGTGACCCTGGGAGAGCCAGTGCTGTGACCCTGGGAGAGCCAATGTTGTTCCTCCAGTGGAGCCAGTGCTGCGCTGGGTGCAATGCCCCCGCGGTGCTGCAGGGGGCGCTGCCGCTTTAATGTCGGCCGAATTTAAATTCCCTCCGTCTTAAAGGCGCGGCCCCGTGACGCCCCCCCCCCCCCCCCCTCCAACCCCCAGGGACAGAGAGCGGCCCCAGGGTGAGTAACACACCCCCCAACCCCCCCCATCACACACACCCCCCCCAGATACCCCCACACCCTCTACATACTGCCCAACACCCCCACATTTCCCACCATCCCCACAACCCCCCACATACCCTCATAGCCTCCCCATCCCCCCAAAATACCCCCCAATAAATACCCCCTCCCCATATGCCCCAGGGTGAGTAACACACCCCAACCCCCCCCCTCACACACAGCCCTACTCCCCCAGAGACACCCCACAACCCTCCCCCACCCTCTACAATCTCCCCACCCTCTACATACCCCCACACTCCCCCCCCCACATTCCCCACCACCCCAATATCCCCCACATACCCCCCACCCTCTACATTACCCCCCTACATACCCCCACCATCCCCCCCCAAATAAACACCTCCAAATACCACCCCCCCCCCCCACATACCCCCATCCTCCACTTTCCCCAACATCCCCTACATACCCCCCCACCCCACCCTCTACAATACCCCCCTTCCAAATATTCCACATACCCCGGGGTGGGGCACTGCAACCCGCAGACCCCCTCCCTGCAGCCCAGCAGTGGGGTGGGGGCTGAGGGGGGCGCAGAGGCTCCATGGGGTGCTTCACTTTGTCACGGCCATGCAGTTAGGGAGCCGGGACGTCACCTCAAATAAGGGAACGGGGTAAATATTTGACAAGGAGCAATGGGAAAGGGACTGAGGGATATCGTATCACCAGCATCGAGGGCCCAAATGGCCTCTTCCTGGTGCTGTGATTTCTCTCAAAACCATTGAATGCTGGACCTAGGGATGCGGTAGGAATGTTGGTGCTGAGTTGAGATGTGCTGGAGGGCTCCGGTTGGAGACTGAATTAATAATCATATCAAAGGTAATTGCATAAAATAAATGTCCATGGTGTAGGGAGTGACATGTTAGCATGGATTGAAGATTGGATAACTAACAGGAAACAGTTGGCATAAGTGGGTCATTTTCTCGAATCCTAGAATATAAACCCTAAAGCGCAGAAGGAGGCCATTCATCCCATCGAGCCTGCACCAACCACAATCCCACCCAGATCCTATCCCCCGTCATCCCACATATTTACCCTGCTAATCCCCCTGACACTGAGAGGCACTTTTCCATGGCCAATCAACCTAACCTGCATATCTTTGGAGTGTGGGAGGAAACCCACGCAGCCACGGGGAGAACGTGCAAACTCCACACACAGAGATTTGCCCAAGGTGGGAATTGAACCCAGGTCCCTGACGCTGCTAGGCAGCAGTGCTAACCCATGTCGTAAATGACTCCTGAAACATCCTTGTTGGGAAAAACTCTTATTTTAGAGCTGTCACGTTGGCAACTGGAAAATTGCATGCCAAAGTTGCCACTTTGGGGCCTTCCTGGTCTCCAAGGCATCGTAGTGTAGAATCAGTGAAAGAGCTTTCTCAATTTTCTCCCTTGATGTCACTAATTAGGCTATGGTGCTTTAGGAACCAGTCAGGTACAAATCATCATTTTTCCTGTGTGACATTCTTCCTCCTCCAGGTACCCAAGAGGGCTTTGGTGACCATGGAGTCCACTGCATTGGTCCATGATTATCTTGGTAAAGTACTGCAGTGGTTTGCCCTTGGTGTCTGCAGCATAGCTGATCTTACCATCAGAGATATTGGAAGGATTTTTACAGGCTGATAATCAAACCTGTTTGCATTTATTACACATTATGAACGCATGCCCATGGTCATCAAGTCCTGAAGCCAGGGTCTTGA